>NW_026015965.1:0-12500 GCF_020379485.1 Brassica napus | reverse complement strand
GAAGCGAGAATCGATAACTTAACTTATCATCCATCGTCTAATTAGGGAAGAAAGATGGATTCTGTCTGACTTTCTTGGGTTAGTGTTAGATAGGGACACTACTATTTCTTAACAATGAGATGAGGCAATCTATTAAGTAAAGTAAAAAAAACGAAACTTAACCCTCTTTTTTATTTTTTTTCTGTCAGACCAATCACTTCTTTAAAAGATTTTATACTAGACTTTTTTTCGATTTTTTTTTTTTTTTTCATATTTCCACTTCAAATATAAAAAGAAAATATATCGATTTTTTTTATAGAATTGTGATTAGAATATGAATATAAAAAAAAATAAAAAAATGATATAGAATGCTATAGAAAAAAATAAAAAATCTTATAAGCTAGTCATACCATTTGATTATATTGACAATTTAAAAAACTGATCATACTATGATCATAGTATGATGGCGGTTGAGCAAGTATGCCCCCATCGTCTAGTGGTTCAGGACTCTCTCTTTCAAGGAGGGGCAGCGGGGATTCGACTTCCCCTGGGGGTAGGGTACTACGAAAGGAAGTTGATCATGGATTATCCATAAAGTTCGAATAGATTCTTCCTGGGTCGATGCCCGAGCGGTTAATGGGGACGGACTGTAAATTCGTTGGCAATATGTCTACGCTGGTTCAAATCCAGCTCGGCCCAATAATTCGCTGTCTACATAACCTTTTTTGTTTTGCATAATTGACAGAGAAGGGTAAGAAAAAAAGTCAAATATCTGGGTATATTTCGACTTTACTTTT
Organism: Brassica napus; assembly: GCF_020379485.1. Lineage (NCBI taxonomy): Eukaryota > Viridiplantae > Streptophyta > Magnoliopsida > Brassicales > Brassicaceae > Brassica > Brassica napus. Next base: position 11,724 of record NW_026015965.1, on the reverse strand, counting down.
TTCTTTATTTCTTGTGGCTCGTTACTTTTTGTTTCCATAAAAAATTACAATAAAAAATAGATTATCAATCGATTTTAGAATAATGCAAGGATTACTAGTAATCGGCCTTGATATCACTTTAGTGATATCCATATAGATATCAATATATTACTGTGATTTCTTTGTTACAAAACACTAATTTGAATCTAAAATTGAAATGATTATGATGAAATCATAAGAAGGAATATGTAAGCTACCCGCTTATTTCCATGGGATTGTAGTTCAATTGGTCAGAGCACCGCCCTGTCAAGGCGGAAGCTGCGGGTTCGAGCCCCGTCAGTCCCGGCGGATTCAATTAAAAAAAAAAGACATAAACTCCCTTTTTGTTTCTGGGCAAGGGGATCAAATGGTTTCGTTATCTTTTTGTTTATTTTTCTTTTTCATCAAGCAAAAGAAAGGGGTATTTCTTTTGCACCAATTTAAAGACATATGTAAATTAGTATAATTATAATTATTGAGAGCATTCACCACTTCAAGAACGAGATACTGTATGGGTTTCCTCTTTTGTCAATTAATCTCCCATTAACTCGTGTAGGAAAATAAAATAGGATAGCGTATAATACGTTTGCCAAGAGTACCTATATATACTTTTGTTTCTATGAAGTCAAGGAAGTGAAAATAGTTCGAATCCACCCAAGTAAAGAGGATGTTTCAAAAAAAAGATCAAATTAGTCTTCCCTAATGAATATGCTCTTTTTAAAGATTAGAGTCGATGTCGAAGAAAAACTCGTAAGAAAATTTAATATAGTTAATTTTTTGGAATATTTCGTTTTTTTTTTTCGGGACTTCTTTATCACATTTCCTTTGTTTTACAAAAAGATCATAGACCCTTACAAAAACAAAATTTTGAAAATTTCAAATTGAAATTTCGTACTTGTTTCTCTATTTGATTTCTATTGTTTATTTAAGGTTCTTTAGAACTCTTTTTATAAACAATCGAAGTATAAAAGGTTTTTTATTATTTCATCAGATGATTGTACAAGGAAAGTACTAGGTTGTAGAAAAGAAAGCGGTGAAAAAGAATCATAAATAAATAGTTTTTTATTGGATCAGGAATCTCATTATGTATTCGGTGTGGATAAAAGATCTTCCTATGTTATACTATTAAATTCTTGACGATGAATCGATTTTATAGCTCCGATATTGTTATTCATGATTTCTTTCATTCGATATCATCGAAATCTAATTCATCTGAGTGAGTTTACAAGCGAAAGATTTCTCATCTCTATGGGATTAAATCCCGAGATATTCCAAAGAAAAAAAATAAATAATAAACGATTTAATTATGGAAGTCAATATTCTTGCATTTATTGCTACTGCACTCTTCATTCTCGTTCCTACTGCTTTTTTGCTTATAATTTACGTAAAAACGGTTAGTCAAAATAATTAATTGAATACAATTTGACTATCAATGACAAAAAAGGATGTCAATTTCTCGTTTAAATGAAAGGAATGCATTAGATTCAGTAGTATCCTAAGGGGCCCGCAGATAAAGAGATCCTTTCATTACTACCATCTTTCTCACCTACTAGCCATTATATAAATAAAGATACAAGTGAAATAATATCTAATATAAAGGAATCCACCCATATCTCTTTTCTTTATAAATGTAAATATAAATAAATAGAGATATGAAATCTATGTACATACTTCTCAATTTCATTGGTTTGTTTGATCCATTTAATACGGATAATCCGAATTCGATGGAAACCTCTTGAGATTTCGAAAGGGGGTTATCCCATGAATGGTTAACGGTATAAACTCTGATATCAAAAAATAAAATGAGATAAAAAAAACATAAATCCAATTTCTAAAAAAGATCTTAAAAAAAATTGCCGGCCGGTCTAGAAAACTAAAAAATTGATACAGGTTGATAGAGTTTGATTATTATCGCAATTAGGAGTACTTCTAGAGTCCACTTCTTCCCCACACTACGAGAGAGAGGGAAAATGTAAAAACTACCATTAAACCAGCCCATGCGAGACTTACTATATCCATGTGAATTCTGTCCCCTATGAATAGGAAGAAACTTTTCCATTATTGTTCACTAATAATAGTGAAATCACTGGTGCAGAGTCAAAAAAAGGGAGAGATATTGGTCACCATTGATGAACTACTCCAAAAAATCCACTTATCTTATACTGAGTTATTCTTAATTATAGAATTTCTAGTAGAATCGACAAGATGTAAACACAAGTAAACAGATACTTTCGAAGTATCCAAAAAATCTGACTCATATGTAGAAAGAATAATCTTTCTTTCTTTTCGTTTATCGTTTTTTATTTTTATTGAAGTAAAACGAAAGGCAATTCTTCATCTAATCTAATATTGATTGAATGTCTGAGCATTCCGACACTTTCATTGGTCTATATCCAAAGTATCTTAGATCCTTTCCAAACTATTATTTAATCCCTCTCTGCCTATCCAATCTAATGGATTTCCCTCCACTCGTTTTAGTTTTCCTCTAATCTGATAGGTAAAACTTTAGGTTAGAGAATAGAACCTCGAGAGCCAGGGGCTTAGAATCACGAAAAGAAAGTATCAAGAGTCTTTCCTACGTTTGTTATAGTTTTATAACAGGAGATTTCAAGTCTCCTGTTGAGGCGGCACCCGGATTTGAACTGGGGAAAAAGGATTTGCAGTCCCCCGCCTTACCACTCGGCCATGCGCCAAAATGATTTGTACTAGATTCAAATTTTCTCTTGTTTTTTTTTCAACTCCGAAAAAATATAGATTTTCAGTCACAAAATATAGAATCTAGTACAAATCAGAACCATTAACTATTGACTGTAAATTCATGACCTTTTTTGAATTCAAATTTACATTTTTATTTCTAATAATATAAGATAAGAAAATCATTAGAAATAGATTATAACTAATCTATTTTGAGTTTTTTCAATTAAAAAGAAATCTTCTTCCATTTGAATTATAACACTAATAATGAGTATATGTAAACCCAGAATCAGAACATACGTTACCTTGTATAGCTCTATAATGGGGTATTTTATCTCTAGGGATGCTTTTGAGGAGTAATTCTCAATAAATTTTGTATTGAAATTTTTCATTGAATACATTGAAAAAAATTTTAATTTTTGGTAGAGCACAGCATGTGCTGTTCCAAATAGAACTGTACCACAATAAAAGAAGAAAAAAGAGACATATATATATACCTGTGCATTCTTTTTTATTTTAATAATAATTAAAATTAATAATAAAAAAAACATACGTTTTCTTACCTACTTCAATTCAATGATATTCTAAATATTCTATTCAAAATAGGTAAAAATCCATCTTTTTTCTGCAACTATTTTTGAACAATGAAATACAAATACATGAAAAAGTAAGTGTTTAAAAAAAAGTTTTCTATTTCTTATATGTTATCTGCTCGAACAGATCCTATCATGAATACCGTTTTTTATGGTATGCGATCGAATTGGAATATGTAATATCATAGGTGAAAATGAAATTACTTTTTTCTAGTCGTTACAAAACTCCATAAGTTCCAGCGGTATTTCTAAATTCTGTTCCATTCGGATCTCTTTCTTAAAAAAAATTCCAATTGAATCTAGTCTCCGTTCATACGGATTCATACATTCCATATATCTTGGAGTTGGATAAAATTTCATGTGATTCAGTAAACAGATAGAAATTCCATTATTGCTAGATCGAATTCTATCTATATGATTCGGTGAAGAATGAGATATGGGATTTTTAAAATAAACGGATAAATGATAAATTCAAAAAAGATGCTCGGGGATGAAAAGAGGGAACATCTACAATACCCGGATTTAATCAGATACAATTTGAAGGTTTTATCGGTTTATTGATCAGGGTTTAATAGAAGAACTTTCGCATTTCCAAAAATGAAGATATAGATCACGAAATGATTTCAATATTTGTGGAAACATATCAATTGGTAGAACCTCTGATAAAAGAACGAGATGCTGTCTATGAATTACTTACATATTCTTCTGAATTATATGTATCCGCGGGATTAATTTGGAAAACCAATAGGAATATGCAAGAACAAAGAATTTTTATTGGAAACATTCCTTTAATGATTCCCTTGGAACTTCTATAGTAAACGGAATATACCGAGTTGTGATCAATCAAATATTACAAGTCCTGGTATCTATTACCAGTCAGAATTGGATCATAACGGGATTTCGGTCTATACCGGCACCATAATATCAGATTGGGGGGGCAGGCTAGAATTAGAGATTGATAAAAAAGCAAGAATATGGGCTCGTGTGAGTAGGAAACAGAAATATCTATTCTAGTTCTATCATCAGCTATGGGTTCGAATCTAAGAGAAATTCTAGAGAATGTTTGCTACCCTGAAATTTTCTTATTTCTTAACCGATAAGGAGAAAAAAAAATTGGGTCAAAAGAAAATGCTATTTTGGAGTTTTATCAACAATTTCTTGTGTAGGTGGGGATCCTACAAGAGATGCTTACTTATAAATCTGATCATATTAGAGCTCGCCAAGAAGTACTTGGTACCACTATCATTGGAGGAACAATACCTAAACCAGAAGATGCTCCAGAATCTTTTCGATTACTTGTTCGAGAACTACGATCTTTGGCTCTGGAACTGAATCATTTCCTTGTATCTGAGAAGAATTTCCAGATTAATAGGAAGGAAGTTTAATCGGAATGAATCACAAAATTTCTTATATGATCGATCGGTTATAACCATCAACAACTCCGAATTGGATTAGTTTCTCCTCAGCAAATAAGTGCTTGGGCCACTAAAAAAATACCTAATGGAGAGATAGTTGGAGAGGTGACAAAAACCCTATACTTTTCATTACAAAACCAATAAACCGGAAAAAGATGGATTATTTTGTGAAAGGATTTTTGGGCCTATAAAGAGTGGAATTTGCGCTGTGGAAATTATCGAGTGATCGGAGATGAAAAAGAAGACTCGCAATTTTGTGAACAATGTGGAGTTGAATTTGTTGATTCTCGGATACGAAGATATCAAATGGGATACATAAAACTGACATGTCCTGTAACTCATGTATGGTATTTGAAACGTCTTCCTAGTTATATTGCGAATCTTTTAGATAAACCTCTTAAAGAATTAGAAGGTCTAGTATACTGCGATGTGTGATTTGATCGAAATTTTTATTTTTAAGAATGATAAACTCTCATCCCCTTCAATCAATTTGGGATGCCCTCGATCTGACATGTCTCTTGAAAAGAGTAACATGAAGCTCAGACTTGTGGGTGTATTCAATACTCCCAAATAACAAGGGCGATTGGTCTATGGTCGATTCAGTAAAAAAAAAGTACTTCAAATTGATAGTCGTACCTCGTGAAAAGAAGACCTTTTTTTTGTCGAATTAAGCATTCCCTTATCTTTCTAAACGAAAAGAAATTTGGTTTTTTATATTGAAGTAAACAAATATGTCATGGTTGGAGAAGTCTATACATCGCATATAAGCTTTAAGAATATTGTGGCATAACCATCGAGGTAACGCAGGACCTAAAAGATCGAATGGAACAATACATAGACAAATAAATCCCGTATGAATTCTAAGGCATTCCTTTCACTAAGGTAAAAGTATTCCGGCATTCGAAGGGAAGTAGACTACTCAAGAATTTGACATTTTTTTCTGTCGTAATTTTGAATTCACTAAAGAATCTAAATAGAAATCAAAGAAGAATTAATTGAATCAATGAAATGGTGGTTGGTTTGCACTGAGAACTTGAGTAAGGCGTAGATTCTTTTTGGGTTTCACTTGATTTTATAAAATACAATTGGAAAGTGCGACCCCTTTCTTTATCTTTATTTGATATAACTACTTGAGCCGGATGAGAGGAAATTCATGTCCGGTTTTGAGGGGGGGAGATCATATAGTGGACCCTATCCCAATTTTTCTTTTGCTAGGCCCATAACGAAAAAACCTACTTTCTACGATTACGAGGTTCATTTGAATATGAAATTCAATCCTCTGGAAATACAGCATCCCACTTTTTTTACTACTCAAGGTTTCGATATTTTAGAAATCGAGAAATTTCTACTGGGGCGGGTGCTATCCGAGAACAATTAGCCGATTTAGATTTGCGAATTATTATAGAAAATTCGTTGGTAGAATGGAAACAATTAGGAGAAGAAGGTCCCACGGGGAATGAATGGGAAGATCGAAAAATTGTAAGAAGAAAAGATTTTTTAGTTAGACGTATGGAATTAGCTAAGCATTTTATTCGAACAAATATAGAACCGGAATGGATGATTTTATGTCTCTTACCGGTTTCTGCCTCCCGAGTTGAGACCCATCATTCAGATAGAAGGGGGTAAACTGATGAGTTCAGATATTAATGAACTCTATAGAAGAGTTATCTATCGGAACAATACTCTTACTGATCTATTAACAACAAGTAGATCTACACCAGGGGAATTAGTAATGTGTCAGGAAAATTGGTACAAGAAGCCGTGGATACACTTCTTGATAATGGAATCCGTGGACAACCCATGAGGGATGGTCATAATAAGGTTTACAAGTCATTTTCAGATGTAATTGAAGGAAAAGAGGGAAGATTTCGCGAGACTCTGCTTGGCAAACGGGTCGATTATTCGGGGCGTTCGGTGATTGTCGTTGGACCCTCACTTTCATTACATCGCTGTGGATTGCCTCGCGAAATAGCAATAGAGCTTCCAGACATTTGTAATTCGTGGTCTAATTAGACAACATCTGGCTTCGAACATAGGAGTTGCTAAGAGTCAAATTCGTGAAAAAAAGCCGATTGTCTGGGAAATCCTTCAAGAAGTTATGCAGGGGCATCCCGTATTACTGAATAGAGCACCTACTCTACATAGATTAGGCATACAGTCATTCCAACCCATTTTAGTGGAAGGACGCACTATTTGTTTACATCCATTAGTTTGTAAGGGGTTCAATGCAGACTTTGATGGGGATCAAATGGCTGTTCATGTGCCTTTATCTTTAGAAGCTCAAGCAGAGGCTCGTTTACTTATGTTTTCTCATATGAATCTCTTATCTCCAGCTATTGGAGATCCCATTTCTGTACCGACTCAAGATATGCTGATTGGACTCTATGTATTAACGAGCGGCACTCGTCGAGGTATTTGTGCAAACAGATATAATCCATGTAATCGAAAAAACTATCAAAATGAAAGAATTTACGAAACAAACTATAAGTATATGAAAGAACCTTTTTTTGCAATTCCTATGATGCAATGGAGCTTATCGGCAGAAAAGAATCAATTTAGATAGTCCTTTTGGCTTCGGTGGCAATTAGATCAACGCGTTATTGCTTCAAAAGAAGTTCCTATCGAAGTTCACTATGAATCTTTTGGTAACTATCATGAGATTTATGCACACTATCTGATAGTAAGAAGTGTAAAAAAACAAACTTTTTGTATATATATTCGAACCACAGTTGGTCATATTTCTTTTATCGAGAATCGAGGAAGCTATACAAGGTTTTTCTCAAGCTTGTTCATATGATACCTAATATATGGTATTCATAAAAAAAGAATTATAGGACACCCGTGTGAATTCGGACCTCTCCGAGTCAACTCGGACATAGTTCCTGACCTAAAAAATCAAGATCGAGAAAAGGAAGTTTTGCAATCATTGACTCAAACTCATTGTCGAATCCCATTCAGCAGAATATGGAGGTACTTATGGCGGAACGGGCCAATCTGGTATTTCACAATAAAGTGATAGATGGAACTGCTATTAAACGACTTATTAGCCGATTAATAGATCACTTCGGGATGGCATATACATCACACATCCTAGATCAAGTAAAGACTCTGGGTTTCCAGCAAGCAACTGCTACATCCATTTCATTAGGAATTGATGATCTTTTAACGATACCTTCTAAGGGCTGGCTTGTCCAAGATGCTGAACAACAAAGTTTGATTTTGGAAAAAACACCATCATTATGGGAATGTACATGCGGTAGAAAAATTACGCCAATCTATTGAGATATGGTATGCTACAAGTGAATATTTGCGACAGGAAATGAATCCTAATTTTAGGATGACGGACCCTTTCAATCCAGTCCATATGATGTCTTTTTCGGGAGCTAGAGGAAATGCATCTCAAGTACATCAATTAGTAGGTATGAGAGGATTAATGTCGGATCCCCAAGGACAAATGATTGATTTACCTATTCAAAGCAATTTACGCGAAGGACTGTCTTTAACAGAATATATTATTTCTTGCTATGGAGCCCGTAAAGGAGTTGTAGATACTGCGGTCCGCACATCAGATGCTGGATATCTTACGCGTCGACTTGTTGAAGTAGTTCAACATATTGTTGTACGTCGAACGGATTGTGGCACTATCCGAGGGATTTCTGTGAGTCCTCGAAATAAAAGTCGGATGATGTCAGAAAGAATTTTTATCCAAACATTAATTGGTCGTGTCTTAGCAGACGATATATATATAGGTTCCCGATGTGTCGCCTTTCGAAATCAAGATCTTGGGATTGGACTTGTCAATCGATTCATAACCTTTGGAACACAATCAATATCTATTCGAACTCCCTTTACTTGTCGGAGTACATCTTGGATCTGTCGATTATGTTATGGCCGGAGTCCCACTCATGGTGACCTAGTTGAATTGGGGGAAGCTGTAGGTATTATTGCGGGTCAATCTATTGGCGAACCGGGGACTCAACTAACATTAAGAACTTTTCATACCGGTGGAGTATTTACAGGAGGTACTGCCGAACATGTACGAGCCCCTTATAATGGAAAAATCAAATTTAATGAGGATTTGGTTCATCCTACACGTACACGTCACGGGCATCCTGCCTTTCTATGTTATATAGACTTGTCTGTAATTATTGAGAGCGAAGATATTATACATAGCGTGACTATTCCACCAAAAAGTTTTCTTTTAGTTCATTCAAATGATCAATATGTGGAATCAGAACAAGTGATTGCTGAGATTCGCGAGGGAACATCCACTTTTCATTTTAAGAGAGGGTTAGAAAATATATTTATTCTGACTCCGAGGCGAAATGCATTGGAGTACTGATGTATCCCATGCACCCGAATTTACATATAGTAATGTCCATCTTTTACCAAAAACAAGTCATTTATGGATATTATCAGGAGGTTTTGTGGATCTAGTCTAATTTCTTTTTTCGATCCACAAAGATCAAGATCAAATGAACATACCCTTTCTTTCCGTCGAAAGAAAATCTATTTCTAGCCTCTCAGTGAATAATGATCAAGTGAGCAAAAATTTTTCAGTTCAGATTTTTCTGATAAAAAAAAATCTGGGATTCCCAATTATTCAGAATTGAATGGAATCGTAGGTACTAGTCATTATAATTTCATATATTCTTGCTATTTTCATGAGAATTCGGATTTATTAGCAAAAAGGCGAAGAAATAGATTTCTCATTCCATTCCAATCGATTCAAGAGCAAGCGAAAGAGTTCATACCACATTCAGGTATCTCGATTGAAATACCATAAATGGTATTTTCGTAGAGAAACAGTATTTTTGCTTTTTTTGATGATCCTAGATACAGAAGAAAGAGTTCCGGAATTCTTAAATATGGAACTCTAAGGCGGACTCAATCGTCCAAAAAGAGGATATGATTGAGTATCGAGGAGTCCCAAAATTAAGACAAAATACGAAATGAAAGTAGATCGCTTTTTTTCATTCCTGAGGAAGGTCATATTTTACCCGAATCTCCGCCATAATGGTACAGAACTATAGTATCATTGGAGTCGATACACGAATCACTTTAAATATAAGAAGCCAAGTCGGCGGGTTGATCCGAGTGGAGAGAAAAAAAAAAAGGATTGAACTCAAAATCTTTTCGGGGGATATCCATTTTCCGGACAAGACAGATAAGATATCCCGACATAGTGGCATCTTGATACCGCCAGGAAGGGGAAAAACAAACTCTAAAGAATCAAAAAATTTAAAAATTGGATTTATGCCCAACGGATCACACCAACCAAGAAAAAGTTTTTGTTTTGGTGCGGCCCGTAGCTACCTATGAGATAATGGACAGTATAAATTTAGCAACACTCTTCCCACAAGATCTCTTTCGGGAAAAGGATAATATTAACTTCGAGTTTTCAACTATATCCTTTATGGAAATGGTAAACCAACTCGAGGAATTTCTGACACAAGTATTCAATTGGTTGCACTTGTTTAGTCTTGAATTGGGACAAGACACAAAATTCTTCCCTCGAGGAGGTCCGCGCTTTCGTTGTTGAAGTAAGTACAAAGGGTTTGATTCGAGATTCATAAGAATTGGCTTAGTGAAATCCCCTATTTCGTATATAAGAAAAAGAAATAATCCGCCGGATTCGGGATTGATATCTGCAGATTTCCGTGAATCCGTTTTATTCGCCTTCTCTCCCAAGGCTGGCATTCTTCAACACGCTTAGACAAAAATCATGGAACTATTCGTATGTTCAGAAATAAGGAATCCCAATCTTTGTTAATTTATATCATCTCTAATTGTTTTAGAATCGGTCCATTTAATCATGTAAAATATCACAATGTTATAATAAACCAATCAATAAAAAAAACAACCTCTAATTACATTCAAAATTCGTCGGGCCCCTAGGAACAGCCATTCAAATTTCGATTTTTATTCATTTTTGCCTTTACTAACTTATAATCAGATCTCTGTAATCAAATATTTGCAAATTGATAACTTCAAATAACTTCAAATCATATTTTTGAGAAAAAAAAAACTGCGGTAACGAATCTTGGAAGATGAAATGAAGAATTTTAATCTAGATCCATACATAACCCTTGTTTTGAATCAATTCAAATTGAATTGGTATTTTTTCATAAAAATTATAATAATTATTATTGTGAGGAAACGTCCACAATAATAAGTCTTGGACAATTTTTTTTGTGAAAATCTATTGGATAGCAAAAAAAGAACCATACCTAAACTCGGGGTCAGTTTTAATTTGTTCAAAGGGATTCTGTATAATAAGATCCGCTAAAGCCCTATTTGGCTACTCGGGAGCAAAAGTTCACGGGATTATAGAGAAATTCTTTACGAAGGTGGGATACATTAGTTACATTTATTATATGAAAAATCGAGATCCGGTGATATAACCCAAGGTTTCAAAAGTAGAACAGGTGTTAGAAGTCCGCTCGATTGATTCAATATCACTGAACTTAGAAAAGCGGATTAGGGGTTGGAACAGGTGTATAACAAGAATTCTTGGAATTCCTTGGGGATTCTTGATTGGTGCTGAGCTAACTATAGTGCAAAGTCGTATTTCTTTGGTTCATAAGATTCACAAGGTTTATTCGATCCCAGGGGGTGCAGATTCATAATGGCATATCGAAATTATTGTACGTCAAATAACATCAGACGTTTTGGTTCAGGAAGAGGGAATGTATATGTTTTTTTACCTGGAGAATTGATTGGATTGTTACGAGCAGAACGCAGGGCGTGCTTTAGAAGAAGCAATCTGTTATCGCAGCCGTTTTATTAGGAATAACTCGAAGCCTCTTTGAATACTCAAAGTTTTATATCCGAAGCAAGTTTTCAAGAAAACTGCAGAGTTTTAGCAAAAGCTGCTCTTGGGGTCGTATCGATTGGTTGAAAGGCCTGAAATAAAATGTTGTTCTAGGGGGTGTGATCCCCGCCGGGAAACGGGTTCAACAAAGGATTGGTGCATTGTTCACCGGCAACATACCATCTCTTTT
>NW_026015964.1:5000-38370 GCF_020379485.1 Brassica napus | reverse complement strand
AAGAGGATGAATCGAAATATAGCCGCTACACCAACACTAGGCGCAAAGAACCACCAGATTGACCTAGTGGATAAATTAGAAAGACGAGACAGAAACAAAACAGCAATTGACCAGAGAATGCGATTGCATTATAAGGTCGCAATTGAACAGATCGAGCAAGTTCAAATGACGTAACATAAAACCTATAATGCGAAAAGCACCGTGGAGAGCAACAAAAGCCCACAGACCGCCTATTGACACCCACGAGTAAAATCTCCTTGTGCTTCAGGACCCCACAGTAACACCAAATGCGCTAAACTATTAGCAGGCGTAGAAATGCAGCGGTTAAAAATTGCAACCTTCTAAATAGGAACTAGCCAATCCATGAGTATACCATGAAGTTACAAAGGTTGTACCTGTGACCAACCCCCCCCAAAGCGAATAGGCACAAGGAAAGAGCAATAGACCAGACCAACCTACAAAACGAAGCGGTCCCTCCGTAACCATCCATCCATAATTCAAATAAATCTTTTTCGTCTTTGGTAAATTTACCAAGGCTATAGTCATAGCGATCCTCCTATTCATCTACTTCAACCATTTCCGAACACCTTTATATATCTTAATGTTATATATTATGTTTCAGGACGCTCAAATTCTATCATTTATTTATGATTTGATTTCTCGCGCACTGCCCCATAAAATTTAACCTTTAGAATTTCATTTAATTGGTTTCGAAGATCAAAATATTTGATTTTATTGGTCCTTCTTCTTGGTAAACGCATCAACTCAAATTGTTTCTTCCTTGCTATTAGTTTCTTAATAAGTAGTTGAATCTAAATCATGAATTGTCAGATGACTCATTACTCAGATAAAGAAATCTTTTTTTCTATTTTATTTGATATCTACATGTCCATGCCGGTAAAAAAAGGAAAATTTATTATTTATATCTAATTCAATACAATATTTAAATAAAATAATAGCAAACTGTAAATGAGAGTTTCTTTCTCACATACACCTTCAATCCCATTACATTGTCATCTTGTAAGCATCAATATGGAAATATTTGATTGATATCTGAAGCCATTCTTTATGATTCGATTTTTTGATTCTTAATACAATTTGATTCTTATACAACTAGAATTTAGGCTCTTGTTATGTTCTGGAATCAAAACAGATATTGAAATACCCTTTAGGTATTAAAAAATTTGGAATAAGACTTTCTTTCTCTAGGCAGGAACGCAATATTTCCTATGAAATATAGAAACAAAAGATTAAATAAGAGATATCGACAGATTTCCGAATAAAAAATATGAAATAAAACAATCTACTGTTTCAATTTTATCTCTATCGAATTTGAATATCAGAATAGTGGATATAGTCATGATTCGACGGGTTAGGTCCACTTACTTTTTCTTTTGGATTTGTTGATTTCTAATCTATCGAAAAGGGAAACAACGAATATCTATTTGGCGATTCAAAAGCCGACTTATTATTATTCATTGTATTATAATATAAAATGTTCAATTTGATTTTCTAAATTACTCTCTCACTTTATTATTAGTTATTATTAAACTCTCTCACTTTATTATTAGTTATTATTAAAATGAAATTCATTAGAATGAAATTCAAAAAATCGAAATTATAGACTTTCGAATGAAATTTTCCTATATAGAAAGTTAAAGAAAGTAATAGAAAGTTAAAGAAAGTAAAAGCCCCTTATCGGATTTGAACCGATGACTTACGCCTTACCATGGCGTTACTCTACCACTGAGTTAAAAGGGCCGTCTTGATTTAATTCCTGACTGAGTCGATAGGTAAATCAAATATATATATATATTAAATATATATACAATAGACGCATAGTGGTTAGTAGCTCATTTCGCAACTAGAAGCGAGAATCGATAACTTAACTTATCAATCCATCGTCTAATTAGGGAAGAAAGATGGATTCTGTCTGACTTTCTTGGGTTAGTGTTAGATAGGGACACTACTATTTCTTAACAATGAGATGAGGCAATCTATTAAGTAAAGTAAAAAAACGAAACTTAACCCTCTTTTTTATTTTTTTTCTGTCAGACCAATCACTTCTTTAAAAGATTTTATACTAGACTTTTTTTTTTTCGATTTTTTTTTTTTCATATTTCCACTTCAAATATAAAAGAAAATATATCGATTTTTTTTATAGAATTGTGATTAGAATATGAATATGTAAAATAAAAAAATGATATAGAATGCTATAGAAAAAATAAAAATCTTATAAGCTAGTCATACCATTTGATTATATTGACAATTTAAAAAACTGACTGATCATACTATGATCATAGTATGATGGCGGTTGAGCAAGTATGCCCCCATCGTCTAGTGGTTCAGGACATCTCTCTTTCAAGGAGGCAGCGGGGATTCGACTTCCCCTGGGGTAGGGTACTACGAAAGGAAGTTGATCATGGATTATCCATAAAGTTCGAATAGATTCTTCCTGGGTCGATGCCCGAGCGGTTAATGGGGACGGACTGTAAATTCGTTGGCAATATGTCTACGCTGGTTCAAATCCAGCTCGGCCCAATAATTCGCTGTCTACATAACCTTTTTTGTTTTGCATAATTGACAGAGAAGGGTAAGAAAAAAGTCAAATATCTGGGTATATTTCGACTTTACTTTTTTCTTTATTTCTTGTGGCTCGTTACTTTTTGTTTCCATAAAAAATTACAATAAAAAATAGATTATCAATCGATTTTAGAATAATGCAAGGATTACTAGTAATCGGCCTTGATATCACTTTAGTGATATCCATATAGATATCAATATATTACTTGTGATTTTCTTTGTTACAAAACACTAATTTGAATCTAAAATTGAAATGATTATGATGAAATCATAAGAAGGAATATGTAAGCTACCCGCTTTATTTCCATGGGATTGTAGTTCAATTGGTCAGAGCACCGCCCTGTCAAGGCGGAAGCTGCGGGTTCGAGCCCCGTCAGTCCCGGCGGATTCAATTAAAAAAAAAGAACTAAACTCCCCTTTTTGTTTCTGGGCAAGGGGATCAAAATGGTTTCGGTTATCTTTTTGTTTTATTTTTCTTTTTTCATCAAGCAAAAGAAAGGGGTATTTCTTTTGCACCAATTTAAAGACATATGTAAATTAGTATAATTATAATTATTGAGAGCATTCACCACTTCAAGAACGAGATACTGTATGGGGTTTCCTCTTTTTGTCAATTAATCTCCCATTAACTCGTGTAGGAAAATAAAATAGGATAGCGTATAATACGTTTGCCAAGAGTACCTATATATACTTTGTTTCTATGAAGTCAAGGAAGTGAAAATAGTTCGAATCCAACCAAGTAAAGAGGATGTTTCAAAAAAAAAGATCAAATTAGTCTTCCCTAATGAATATGCTCTTTTTAAAGATTAGAGTCGATGTCGAAGAAAAACTCGTAAGAAAATTTAATATAGTTAATTTTTTGGAATATTTTCGTTTTTTTTTTTCGGGACTCGTCTTTATCACATTTCCTTTGTTTTACAAAAAGATCATAGACCCTTACAAAAACAAAATTTTGAAAATTTCAAATTGAAATTTCGTACTTGTTTTCTCTATTTGATTTCTATTGTTTATTTAAGGTTCTTTAGAAACTCTTTTTATAAACAATCGAAGTATAAAAGGTTTTTTATGATATTTCATCAGATGATTGTACAAGGAAAGTACTAGGTTGTAGAAAAAAAAAAAAAAAAAAAGAATCATAAATAAATAGTTTTTTATTGGATCAGGAATCTCATTATGTATTCGGTGTGGATAAAAGATCTTCCTATGTTATACTATTAAATTCTTGACGATGAATCGATTTTATAGCTCCGATATTGTTATTCATGATATTTCTTTCATTCGATATCATCGAAATCTAATTCATCTGAGTGAGTTTACAAGCGAAAGATTTCTCATCTCTATGGGATTAAATCCCGAGATATTCCAAAGAAAAAAAATAAATAATAAACGATTTAATTATGGAAGTCAATATTCTTGCATTTATTGCTACTGCACTCTTCATTCTCGTTCCTACTACTGCTTTTTTGCTTATAATTTACGTAAAAACGGTTAGTCAAAATAATTAATTTGAATACAATTTGACTATCAATGACAAAAAGGATGTCAATTTCTCGTCTTAAATGAAAGGAATGCATTAGATTCAGTAGTATCCTAAGGGGCCCGCTAGTATGGTAGAAAGAGATCTCTTTCTACCATACTAGCCATTATGGTTATTGTAATGTATAAAGATACAAGTGAAATATCTTAATATAAGGAATCCACCCATATCTCTCTTTTTCTTTATAAATGTAAATATAAATTAATATAGAATATGAAATCTATGTACATACTTTCTCAATTTCATTTGTTTGTTTGATCCATTTAATACGGATAATCCGAATTCGATGGAAACCTCTTGAGATTTCGAAAGGGGGTTATCCCATGAATGGTTAACGGTATAAACTCTGATATCAAAAAAAAAAATGAGTCAATAAAACAAAACATAAATCCAATTTCTAAAAAAGATCTTAAAAAAAATTGCCGGCCGGTCTAGAAAACTAAAACAATTGATACAGGTTGATAGAGTTTGATTATTATCGCAATTAGGAGTACTTCTAGAGTCCACTTCTTCCCCACACTACGAGAGAGAGGGAAAATGTAAAAACTACCATTAAACCAGCCCATGCGAGACTTACTATATCCATGTGAATTCTGTCCCCTATGAATATGAAGAAACTTTTCCATTATTGTTCACTAATAATAGTGAAATCACTGGTGCAGAGTCAAAAAAGGGAGAGATATTTGGTCACCATTGATGAACTACTCCAAAAAATCCACTTATCTTATACTGAGTTATTCTTAATTATAGAATTTCTAGTAGAATCGACAAGATGTAAACACAAGTAAACAGATACTTTTCGAAGTATCCAAAAATCTGACTCATATGTAGAAAGAATAATCTTTTTTCTTTCTTTTATCGTTTTTTATTTTTATTTGAAGTAAAACGAAAGGCAATTCTTCATCTAATCTAATATTGATTGAATGTCTGAGCATTCCGACACTTTCATGAGTCTATATCCAAAGTATCTTAGATCCTTTCCAAAACTATTAATTTAATTCCCTCTCTGCCTATCCAATCTAATGGATTTCCCTCCACTCGTTTTAGTTTTCCTCTAATCTGATAGGTAAAACTTTAGGTTAGAGAATAGAACCTCGAGAGCCAGGGGCTTAGAATCACGAAAAGAAAGTATCAAGAGTCTTTTCCTACGTTTGTTATAGTTTTATAACAGGAGATTTCAAGTCTCCTGTTGAGGCGGCACCCGGATTTGAACTGGGGAAAAAGGATTTGCAGTCCCCCGCCTTACCACTCGGCCATGCCGCCAAAATGATTTGTACTAGATTCAAATTTTCTCTTGTTTTTTTTTCAACTCCGAAAAAAATATAGATTTTCAGTCACAAAATATAGAATCTAGTACAAATCAGAACCATTAACTATTGACTGTAAATTCATGACCTTTTTTGAATTCAAATTTACATTTTTTATTTCTAATAATATAAGATAAGAAAATCATTAGAAATAGATTTATAACTAATCTATTTTGAGTTTTTTCAATTAAAAAGAAATCTTCTTCCATTTGAATTATAACACTAATAATGAGTATATGTAAACCCCAGAATCAGAACATACGTTACCTTGTATAGCTCTATAATGGGGTATTTTATCTCTCTAGGGATGCTTTTGAGGAGTAATTCTCAATAAATTTTTGTATTGAAATTTTTCATTGAATACATTGAAAAAAATTTTTAATTTTTGGTAGAGCACAGCATGTGCTGTTCCAAATAGAACTGTACCACAATAAAAGAAGAAAAAGAGACATATATATATACCTGTGCATTCTTTTTTATTTTAATAATAATTAAAATTAATAAATAAAAAACATACGTTTTCTTACCTACTTCAATTCAATGATATTCTAAATATTCTATTCAAAATAGGTAAAAATCCATCTTTTTTCTGCAACTATTTTTTTGAACAATGAAATACAAATACATGAAAAAGTAAAGTGTTTAAAAAAAAGTTTTCTATTTCTTATATGTTTATCTGCTCGAACAGATCCTATCATGAATACCGTTTTTTATGGTATGCGATCGAATTGGAATATGTAATATCATAGGTGAAAATGAAATTACTTTTTTTCTAGTCGTTACAAAACTCCATAAGTTCCAGCGGTATTTCTAAATTCTGTTCCATTCGGATCTCTTTCTTATAAAAAAATTCCAATTGAATCTAGTCTCCGTTCATACGGATTTCATACATTCCATATATCTTGGAGTTGGATAAAATTTCATGTGATTCAGTAAACAGAATAGAAATTCCATTATTGCTAGATCGAATTCTATCTATATGATTCGGTGAAGAATGAGATATGGGATTTTTAAAATAAACGGATAAATGATAAATTCAAAAAAGATGCTCGGGGATGGAAAAGAGGGAACATCTACAATACCCGGATTTAATCAGATACAATTTGAAGGGTTTTATCGGTTTATTGATCAGGGTTTAATAGAAGAACTTTCGCAATTTCCAAAAATTGAAGATATAGATCACGAAATTGAATTTCAATTATTTGTGGAAACATATCAATTGGTAGAACCTCTGATAAAAGAACGAGATGCTGTCTATGAATTACTTACATATTCTTCTGAATTATATGTATCCGCGGGATTAATTTGGAAAACCAATAGGAATATGCAAGAACAAAGAATTTTTATTGGAAACATTCCTTTAATGAATTCCCTTGGAACTTCTATAGTAAACGGAATATACCGAGTTGTGATCAATCAAATATTACAAAGTCCTGGTATCTATTACCAGTCAGAATTGGATCATAACGGGATTTCGGTCTATACCGGCACCATAATATCAGATTGGGGGGGCAGGCTAGAATTAGAGATTGATAAAAAAGCAAGAATATGGGCTCGTGTGAGTAGGAAACAGAAAATATCTATTCTAGTTCTATCATCAGCTATGGGTTCGAATCTAAGAGAAATTCTAGAGAATGTTTGCTACCCTGAAATTTTCTTATCTTTCTTAACCGATAAGGAGAAAAAAAAAATTGGGTCAAAAGAAAATGCTATTTTGGAGTTTTATCAACAATTTTCTTGTGTAGGTGGGGATCCTACAAGAGATGCTTACTTATAAATCTGATCATATTAGAGCTCGCCAAGAAGTACTTGGTACCACTATCATTGGAGGAACAATACCTAAACCAGAAGATGCTCCAGAATCTTTTCGATTACTTGTTCGAGAACTACGATCTTTGGCTCTGGAACTGAATCATTTCCTTGTATCTGAGAAGAATTTCCAGATTAATAGGAAGGAAGTTTAATCGGAATGAATCACAAAATTTCTTATATGATCGATCGGTATAAACATCAACAACTCCGAATTGGATTAGTTTCTCCTCAGCAAATAAGTGCTTGGGCCACTAAAAAATACCTAATGGAGAGATAGTTGGAGAGGTGACAAAACCCTATACTTTTCATTACAAAACCAATAAACCGGAAAAAGATGGATTATTTTGTGAAAGGATTTTTGGGCCTATAAAGAGTGGAATTTGCGCTTGTGGAAATTATCGAGTGATCGGAGATGAAAAAGAAGACTCGCAATTTTGTGAACAATGTGGAGTTGAATTTGTTGATTCTCGGATACGAAGATATCAAATGGGATACATAAAACTGACATGTCCTGTAACTCATGTATGGTATTTGAAACGTCTTCCTAGTTATATTGCGAATCTTTTAGATAAACCTCTTAAAGAATTAGAAGGTCTAGTATACTGCGATGTGTGATTTGATCGAAATTTTTATTTTTAAGAATGATAAACTCTCATCCCCTTCAATCAATTTGGGATGCCCTCGATCTGACATGTCTCTTGAAAAGAGTAACATGAAGCTCAGACTTGTGGGTGTATTCAATACTCCCAAATAACAAGGGCGATTGGTCTATGGTCGATTCAGTAAAAAAAAAGTACTTCAAATTGATAGTCGTACCTCGTGAAAAGAAGACCTTTTTTTTGTCGAATTAAGCATTCCCTTATCTTTCTAAACGAAAAGAAATTTGGTTTTTTATATTGAAGTAAACAAATATGTCATGGTTGGAGAAGTCTATACATCGCATATAAGCTTTAAGAATATTGTGGCATAACCATCGAGGTAACGCAGGACCTAAAAGATCGAATGGAACAATACATAGACAAATAAATCCCGTATGAATTCTAAGGCATTCCTTTCACTTAAGGTAAAAAGTATTCCGGCATTCGAAGGGAAGTAGACTACTCAAGAATTTGACATTTTTTTCTGTCGTAATTTTGAATTCACTAAAGAATCTAAATAGAAATCAAAGAAGAATTAATTGAATCAATGAAATGGTGGTTGGTTTGCACTGAGAACTTGAGTAAGGCGTAGATTCTTTTTGGGTTTTCACTTGATTTTATAAAATACAATTGGAAAGTGCGACCCCTTTCTTTATCTTTATTTGATATAACTACTTGAGCCGGATGAGAGGAAACTTTCATGTCCGGTTTTGAGGGGGGGAGATCATATAGTGGACCCTATCCCAATTTTTCTTTTGCTAGGCCCATAACGAAAAAACCTACTTTCTTACGATTACGAGGTTCATTTGAATATGAAATTCAATCCTGGAAATACAGCATCCCACTTTTTTTTACTACTCAAGGTTTCGATATATTTAGAAATCGAGAAATTTCTACTGGGGCGGGTGCTATCCGAGAACAATTAGCCGATTTAGATTTGCGAATTATTATAGAAAATTCGTTGGTAGAATGGAAACAATTAGGAGAAGAAGGTCCCACGGGAATGAATGGGAAGATCGAAAAATTGTAAGAAGAAAAGATTTTTTAGTTAGACGTATGGAATTAGCTAAGCATTTTATTCGAACAAATATAGAACCGGAATGGATGATTTTATGTCTCTTACCGGTTCTGCCTCCCGAGTTGAGACCCATCATTCAGATAGAAGGGGGTAAACTGATGAGTTCAGATATTAATGAACTCTATAGAAGAGTTATCTATCGGAACAATACTCTTACTGATCTATTAACAACAAGTAGATCTACACCAGGGGAATTAGTAATGTGTCAGGAAAAATTGGTACAAGAAGCCGTGGATACACTTCTTGATAATGGAATCCGTGGACAACCCATGAGGGATGGTCATAATAAGGTTTACAAGTCATTTTCAGATGTAATTGAAGGAAAAGAGGGAAGATTTCGCGAGACTCTGCTTGGCAAACGGGTCGATTATTCGGGGCGTTCGGTGATTGTCGTTGGACCCTCACTTTCATTACATCGCTGTGGATTGCCTCGCGAAATAGCAATAGAGCTCTTCCAGACATTTGTAATTCGTGGTCTAATTAGACAACATCTGGCTTCGAACATAGGAGTTGCTAAGAGTCAAATTCGTGAAAAAAAGCCGATTGTCTGGGAAATCCTTCAAGAAGTTATGCAGGGGCATCCCGTATTACTGAATAGAGCACCTACTCTACATAGATTAGGCATACAGTCATTCCAACCCATTTTAGTGGAAGGACGCACTATTTGTTTACATCCATTAGTTTGTAAGGGGTTCAATGCAGACTTTGATGGGGATCAAATGGCTGTTCATGTGCCTTTATCTTTAGAAGCTCAAGCAGAGGCTCGTTTACTTATGTTTTCTCATATGAATCTCTTATCTCCAGCTATTGGAGATCCCATTTCTGTACCGACTCAAGATATGCTGATTGGACTCTATGTATTAACGAGCGGCACTCGTCGAGGTATTTGTGCAAACAGATATAATCCATGTAATCGAAAAAACTATCAAAATGAAAGAATTTACGAAACAAACTATAAGTATATGAAAGAACCCTTTTTTTGCAATTCCTATGATGCAATTGGAGCTTATCGGCAGAAAAGAATCAATTTAGATAGTCCTTTGTGGCTTCGGTGGCAATTAGATCAACGCGTTATTGCTTCAAAAGAAGTTCCTATCGAAGTTCACTATGAATCTTTTGGTAACTATCATGAGATTTATGCACACTATCTGATAGTAAGAAGTGTAAAAAAACAAACTTTTTGTATATATATTCGAACCACAGTTGGTCATATTTCTTTTTATCGAGAAATCGAGGAAGCTATACAAGGTTTTTCTCAAGCTTGTTCATATGATACCTAATAATATGGTATTCATAAAAAAGAATTATAGGACACCCGTGTGAATTCGGACCTCTCCGAGTCAACTCGGACATAGTTCCTGACCTAAAAAATCAAGATCGAGAAAAGGAAGTTTTGCAATCATTGACTCAAACTCATTGTCGAATCCCATTCAGCAGAATATGGAGGTACTTATGGCGGAACGGGCCAATCTGGTATTTCACAATAAAGTGATAGATGGAACTGCTATTAAACGACTTATTAGCCGATTAATAGATCACTTCGGGATGGCATATACATCACACATCCTAGATCAAGTAAAGACTCTGGGTTTCCAGCAAGCAACTGCTACATCCATTTCATTAGGAATTGATGATCTTTTAACGATACCTTCTAAGGGCTGGCTTGTCCAAGATGCTGAACAACAAAGTTTGATTTTGGAAAAACACCATCATTATGGGAATGTACATGCGGTAGAAAAATTACGCCAATCTATTGAGATATGGTATGCTACAAGTGAATATTTGCGACAGGAAATGAATCCTAATTTTAGGATGACGGACCCTTTCAATCCAGTCCATATGATGTCTTTTTCGGGAGCTAGAGGAAATGCATCTCAAGTACATCAATTAGTAGGTATGAGAGGATTAATGTCGGATCCCCAAGGACAAATGATTGATTTACCTATTCAAAGCAATTTACGCGAAGGACTGTCTTTAACAGAATATATTATTTCTTGCTATGGAGCCCGTAAAGGAGTTGTAGATACTGCGGTCCGCACATCAGATGCTGGATATCTTACGCGTCGACTTGTTGAAGTAGTTCAACATATTGTTGTACGTCGAACGGATTGTGGCACTATCCGAGGGATTTCTGTGAGTCCTCGAAATAAAAGTCGGATGATGTCAGAAAGAATTTTTATCCAAACATTAATTGGTCGTGTCTTAGCAGACGATATATATATAGGTTCCCGATGTGTCGCCTTTCGAAATCAAGATCTTGGGATTGGACTTGTCAATCGATTCATAACCTTTGGAACACAATCAATATCTATTCGAACTCCCTTTACTTGTCGGAGTACATCTTGGATCTGTCGATTATGTTATGGCCGGAGTCCCACTCATGGTGACCTAGTTGAATTGGGGGAAGCTGTAGGTATTATTGCGGGTCAATCTATTGGCGAACCGGGGACTCAACTAACATTAAGAACTTTTCATACCGGTGGAGTATTTACAGGAGGTACTGCCGAACATGTACGAGCCCCTTATAATGGAAAAATCAAATTTAATGAGGATTTGGTTCATCCTACACGTACACGTCACGGGCATCCTGCCTTTCTATGTTATATAGACTTGTCTGTAATTATTGAGAGCGAAGATATTATACATAGCGTGACTATTCCACCAAAAAGTTTTCTTTTAGTTCAAAATGATCAATATGTGGAATCAGAACAAGTGATTGCTGAGATTCGCGAGGGAACATCCACTTTTCATTTTAAAGAGAGGGTTAGAAAATATATTTATTCTGACTCCGAGGGCGAAATGCATTGGAGTACTGATGTATCCCATGCACCCGAATTTACATATAGTAATGTCCATCTTTTACCAAAAACAAGTCATTTATGGATATTATCAGGAGGTTCTTGTGGATCTAGTCTAATTCTTTTTTCGATCCACAAAGATCAAGATCAAATGAACATACCCTTTCTTTCCGTCGAAAGAAAATCTATTTCTAGCCTCTCAGTGAATAATGATCAAGTGAGCAAAAAATTTTTCAGTTCAGATTTTTCTGATAAAAAAAAATCTGGGATTCCCAATTATTCAGAATTGAATGGAATCGTAGGTACTAGTCATTATAATTTCATATATTCTGCTATTTTTCATGAGAATTCGGATTTATTAGCAAAAAGGCGAAGAAATAGATTTCTCATTCCATTCCAATCGATTCAAGAGCAAGCGAAAGAGTTCATACCACATTCAGGTATCTCGATTGAAATACCCATAAATGGTATTTTCCGTAGAAACAGTATTTTTGCTTTTTTTGATGATCCTAGATACAGAAGAAAGAGTTCCGGAATTCTTAAATATGGAACTCTAAAGGCGGACTCAATCGTCCAAAAAGAGGATATGATTGAGTATCGAGGAGTCCAAAAATTTAAGACAAAATACGAAATGAAAGTAGATCGCTTTTTTTTCATTCCTGAGGAAGTGCATATTTTACCCGAATCCTCCGCCATAATGGTACAGAACTATAGTATCATTGGAGTCGATACACGAATCACTTTAAATATAAGAAGCCAAGTCGGCGGGTTGATCCGAGTGGAGAGAAAAAAAAAAAGGATTGAACTCAAAATATTTTCGGGGGATATCCATTTTCCGGACAAGACAGATAAGATATCCCGACATAGTGGCATCTTGATACCGCCAGGAAGGGGAAAAACAAACTCTAAAGAATCAAAAAATTTAAAAAATTGGATTTATGCCCAACGGATCACACCAACCAAGAAAAAGTTTTTTGTTTTGGTGCGGCCCGTAGCTACCTATGAGATAATGGACAGTATAAATTTAGCAACACTCTTCCCACAAGATCTCTTTCGGGAAAAGGATAATATTCAACTTCGAGTTTTCAACTATATCCTTTATGGAAATGGTAAACCAACTCGAGGAATTTCTGACACAAGTATTCAATTGGTTCGCACTTGTTTAGTCTTGAATTGGGACCAAGACAACAAAAATTCTTCCCTCGAGGAGGTCCGCGCTTTCGTTGTTGAAGTAAGTACAAAGGGTTTGATTCGAGATTTCATAAGAATTGGCTTAGTGAAATCCCATATTTCGTATATAAGAAAAAGAAATAATCCGCCGGATTCGGGATTGATCTCTGCAGATTCCGTGAATCCGTTTTATTCGCTTTCTCCCAAGGCTGGCATTCTTCAACAATCGCTTAGACAAAATCATGGAACTATTCGTATGTTCAGAAATAAGGAATCCCAATCTTTGTTAATTTTATCATCCTCTAATTGTTTTAGAATCGGTCCATTTAATCATGTAAAATATCACAATGTTATAAACCAATCAATAAAAAAAAACCTCTAATTACAATTCAAAATTCGTCGGGCCCCTTAGGAACAGCCATTCAAATTTCGAATTTTTATTCATTTTTGCCTTTACTAACTTATAATCAGATCTCTGTAATTAAATATTTGCAACTTGATAACTTCAAATATATTTTTCAAATAATTCACTCTTATTTAATAGATGAAAACGGAAGAATTTTTAATCTAGATCCATACAGTAACCTTGTTTTGAATCCATTCAAATTGAATTGGTATTTTCTTCATCAAAATTATAATAATTATTATTGTGAGGAAACGTCCACAATAATAAGTCTTGGACAATTTTTTTGTGAAAATCTATGTATAGCCAAAAAAGAACCATACCTAAAATCGGGTCAAGTTTTAATTGTTCAAAGGGATTCTGTAGTAATAAGATCCGCTAAGCCCTATTTGGCTACTCCGGGAGCAAAAGTTCACGGGCATTATAGAGAAATTCTTTACGAAGGGGATACATTAGTTACATTTATATATGAAAAATCGAGATCCGGTGATATAACCCAAGGTCTTCCAAAAGTAGAACAGGTGTTAGAAGTCCGCTCGATTGATTCAATATCACTGAACTTAGAAAAGCGGATTAAGGGTTGGAACAGGTGTATAACAAGAATTCTTGGAATTCCTTGGGGATTCTTGATTGGTGCTGAGCTAACTATAGTGCAAAGTCGTATTTCTTTGGTTAATAAGATTCAAAAGGTTTATCGATCCCAGGGGGTGCAGATTCATAATAGGCATATCGAAATTATTGTACGTCAAATAACATCAAAAGTTTTGGTTTCAGAAGAGGGAATGTCTAATGTTTTTTTACCTGGAGAATTGATTGGATTGTTACGAGCAGAACGCACGGGGCGTGCTTTAGAAGAAGCAATCTGTTATCGAGCCGTTTTATTAGGAATAACTCGAGCATCTTTGAATACTCAAAGTTTTATATCCGAAGCAAGTTTTCAAGAAACTGCTAGAGTTTTAGCAAAAGCTGCTCTTCGGGGTCGTATCGATTGGTTGAAAGGCCTGAAAGAAAATGTTGTTCTAGGGGGTGTGATCCCCGCCGGGACCGGGTTCAACAAAGGATTGGTGCATTGTTCACGGCAACATACCAATATTCTTTTTGAAAAAAAAACAAAGAATTTATCTTTATTAGAGGGAGATGAGAGATATTTTATTTTATCACAGGGAATTTTGTGACTCTTCTATTTACAAATCTGCCTTTTCTAGAATTGAATAATTCCTAATAGCAGATTCCTGTTTTGAATTTCATGTTTTATTGTTTGCTGTAGTCATTTGCTTTAATAATTTGTTAACACTAATAAAGATAATAATGAATACAAAATAATGGCTCGGCTCGTGCATAAACGGACAAGAGAAGGTTCCATTGGAACAAATTTTTATTTTAGTTTTGGGTACCCCCCTTTTAAGTGTGAAAAGAAATGACAAAAAGATATTGGAACATCGATTTGGAAGAGATGATGAGAGCAGGAGTTCATTTTGGGCATGGTACTAGGAAATGGAATCCTAGAATGGCACCTTATATTTCTGCAAAGCGTAAAGGTATTCATATTATAAATCTGACTAGAACTGCTCGTTTTTTATCAGAAGCTTGTGATTTAGTTTTTGATGCAGCAAGTAGGGGAAAACAATTCTTAATTGTTGGGACAAAAATAAAGCAGCTGATTTAGTGTCGCGGGCTGCAATAAGGGCTCGGTGTCATTATGTTAATAAAAAGTGGCTCGGCGGCATGTTAACAAATTGGTCTACTACAGAAAAAAGACTTCATAAGTTTAGGGACTTGAGAACTGAACAAAAGACAGAGGGATTCAACCGTCTTCCGAAAAGGGATGCAGCTGTGTTGAAGAGACAATTATCTCGCTTGGAAACATATCTAGGCGGGATTAAATATATGACGGGATTGCCTGATATTGTAATCATCATCGATCAGCAAGAAGAATATACGGCTCTTCGAGAATGTATAACTTTGGGAATTCCAACCATTTCTTTAATCGATACAAATTGTAATCCCGATCTCGCGGATATTTCTATTCCAGCAAATGATGACGCTATAGCTTCAATTCGATTCATTCTTAACAAATTAGTATTCGCAATTTGTGAGGGTCGTTCTAGCTATATACAAAATTCTTGATTAATAATAAGATAAATAAATCAATTTTTTTTGAGGGAGGGGCTCCCTGTATTTCGATTTATAAAATCGGTTACTATTCCTGAATCATACAAAAGAAAAAGAGATAAAAAACTGGGTATATTGTGTGATTCGTTTAGTTGGTATCCAAAACTAAAATAAAAATTCAAGTAAATAAGTAAAAAAAAAGGGGGGGTCTTGAATCAAAATAATTTAAAGTTCTTATTTCTGTCAGAGGGCAATATGAATGTTTTATCATGTTCCATCAATACACTAATAAAAGAAGGGTTATATGAGATATCTGGTGTAGAAGTAGGCCAACATTTCTATTGGCAAATAGGGGGGTTCCAAGTCCATGCGCAAGTCCTTATTACTTCTTGGGTTGTAATTGCTATCTTATTAGGTTCCGCAGCTCTAGCGGTTCGCAATCCACAAACCATTCCAACTGGCGGCCAAAACTTCTTTGAATTTGTCCTTGAATTCATTCGAGATGTGAGTCAAACCCAGATTGGAGAAGAATACGGTCCATGGGTTCCCTTTATTGGAACCCTGTTTTTATTTATTTTTGTTTCTAACTGGTCAGGAGCCCTTTTACCGTGGAAAATTATCCAGTTACCTCAAGGGGAGTTAGCAGCACCAACGAATGATATAAATACGACGGTTGCTTTAGCTTTACTCACATCAGTAGCATATTTTTATGCGGGTCTTAGCAAAAAAGGATTAGGGTATTTCAGTAAATACATTCAACCAACTCCAATTCTTTTACCCATTAACATCTTAGAAGATTTTACAAAACCCCTATCACTGAGTTTTCGACTTTTCGGAAATATATTAGCCGATGAATTAGTAGTTGTTGTTCTTGTTTCTTTAGTACCTTTAGTGGTTCCTATACCTGTCATGTTCCTTGGATTATTTACAAGCGGGATTCAAGCTCTCATTTTTGCCACTTTAGCTGCGGCTTATATAGGTGAATCCATGGAGGGTCATCATTAACTATTTTTTTTTTTCAAATTTAGGTTAGCCCAATTATCGAATAGTTGGTTTACGTTATGTAAGAAACACTTGTATATGTCATATTTGATATTGACTAGGTATATATAAGTTAAAGATCTATATAATCTGCCCCACTATTTTTGTGAATTTCTATTTAGATAACGATTCGATTATAAGTTCTTACTTTTTATCTGTGAATTGGCTGAAAAAAACGATCAAAAAAAGAACGAAGAATTAAAAGAAAAGAATGGTTCACAAAAAAGAAACGGCATAAAAAAGTCGTATATATATATATTATGCATTTTTCAAAATCCCGTGGATAGGAACTAATATCAAAGTAATTCTTATCAAGTTTTTGGTTATTTTGGCTGGATGAATCTTAGCGATGACTTAATTATAATTAAGTCCTAAGTCGTTGGATGATTGTATCATTAACTATTTCTTTATTTTGGTGTGAGGAACTTATCATGAATCCACTGGTTTCTGCTGCTTCGGTTATTGCTGCTGGGTTGGCTGTTGGGCTTGCTTCTATTGGACCTGGGGTTGGTCAAGGTACAGCTGCGGGTCAAGCTGTCGAAGGTATCGCGAGACAACCTGAGGCAGAAGAAAAATACGAGGTACTTTATTGCTTAGTTTGGCTTTTATGGAAGCTTTAACAATTTATGGCCTAGTTGTAGCATTAGCGCTTTTATTGCGAATCCTTTTGTTTAATCCTAGAAATAATAAAATTAGGAATTTTTTTTTTCGTAGTTTTTTTTATTCTATCAGATTTCACTCCTACAATTATTCATTGAGACAACAACCCTTGGGAAGGACTAATTTGAGGATGGGGAATTAACACATCGATTCGCTTTCTTCCTTCCCCTTATTCTTTTTAGTTTAATGGAAATTTTTTTTTAAGGAGTGTTGCGCAAAAAGGAGTTTTAGGTTTTTTAAAATTGATATAAAACTTGGTCTCAAATTCTAGCTTAATTTTAATTAAGTCTCATTATTATTATTGAAAATTAAAAATTTTTGGAAAATAAATTTGTAAATAGAATAGTTTTTTGATTCTGTTTATAAATATCCAAATAGGTAAATTAATTATAAATTATTAAACGAAATTTTCTTTTTATTCAAAAAACAAAGAATAAAAAAAAAAAGGACAGAGTTCTTTTTTTTTTAGTTTAGCTAGAAGAGGAGATTATATGAAAAATTTAACCGATTCTTTCGTTTACTTGGGTCACTGGCCATCCGCCGGAGTTTCGGGTTTAATACCGATATTTTAGCAACAAATCCAATAAATCTAAGTGTAGTCTTCGGTGTATTGATCTTTTTTGGAAAGGGAGTGTGTGTGAGTTGTTCATTTCAAGAATAGGCTGGATTCGTCCAGTGGCACTATAACTAGCAAAGAGTGCCTAATCCCGCGAATTACTTCTGAATACAAAATTCAATAAAAAATCATATTTTAGAACCATAGCATTTCGTTATTCTTTGGTAAGTCTACTTGACTTTGATTCTCTATCAACCAAAAATTTGGGACCATTAATTAACATGGTTAAAACTAAACCGTTTGAAGTTCAGATGCAACATGGTACTCTTTCTACCATATGTAGTCTAATTAAAAAATGAATAAGATTTTCAAAAGAATAGTTCGGCTTTTTTCGATATAAAACACTCATGTCGATAAAAATTTTTGAGTCTTTTTGTATAATGCAGAATTGATAACCTACGTATAAATAATAAAAATTCTTTGGATTTCAAGAAAAAAGAAACAATTTGCTGACATTATCAATTTTTTATTGGTCAGAAGAATCCTCCAAATAGTTTTGTCTTGGATTGGTGATCTTTTTCGATAGAAATATATATTGAATATGAATTGAATACAACCAAATGGGAGAGGATAGGCTCCTTACATGAAAATATGGGAATGAAAGTCTCATACATAATTGATAAATGATTGGATACGTGAGCATGAGACCAAATGAATCGAAAGATTCATGTTTGTTTCGGGTCAGGGATCATAGAACTTTTTTTTTTACTGAATAATCTACTTTCAATTAATTGATTTATTGATAACCGAAAGGCTGGGGTTTTTAAATAGCTCCTTCACGTAGTTCTTGAATTTCGAATAGTATTTAATATCCTCTGCTTTCGGTTATCTAATAAATCATTAATGAAAGTAGATTATTCAGTAAAAAAAAAGTTCTATGATCCCTTCCCGAACCAAACATGAATCTTTCGATTCATTTGGCTCTCATGCTCACGTATTCCAATCATTTATCAATTATGTATGAGACTTTCATTCCCATATTTTTCATGTAATGAGCCTATCCTCTCCCAATTTTGTTGTATTCAATTCATATTCAATATATATTTCTATCGAAAAAGATCACCAATCCAAGACAAAACTATTTGGAGGATTCTTCTGACCAATAAAATTGATAATTGTCAGCAAAGTTGTTTCTTTTTTTCTTGAAATCCAAAGAATTTTTATTACTTTATACGTAGGTTATCAATTCTGCATTATACAAAAAGACTCAAAAATTTTTATCGACATGAGTGTTTTATATCGAAAAAAGCCGAACTATTCTTTTTGAAAATCTTATTCATTTTTTATTAGACTACATATGGTAGAAAGAGTACCATGTTGCATCTGAACTTCAAACGGTTTAGTTTTAACCATGTTAATTAATGGTCCCAAATTTTTGGTTGATAGAGAATCAAAGTCAAGTAGACTTACCAAAGAATAACGAAATGCTATGGTTCTAAAATATGATTTTTTATTGAATTTTGTATTCAGAAGTAATTCGCGGGATTAGGCACTCTTTGCTAGTTATAGTGCCACTGGACGAATCCAGCCTATTCTTGAAATGAACAACTCACACACACTCCCTTTCCAAAAAGATCAATACACCGAAGACTACACTTAGATTTATTGGATTTGTTGCTAAAATATCGGTATTAAACCCGAAACTCCCGGCGGATGGCCAGTGACCCAAGTAAACGAAAGAATCGGTTAAATTTTTCATATAATCTCCTCTTCTAGCTAAACTATAAAAAAAAGAACTCTGTCCTTTTTTTTTTTATTCTTTGTTTTTTTGAATAAAAAGAAAATTTCGTTTAATAATTTATAATTTAATTTACCTATTTGGATATTTATAAACAGAATCAAAAACCTATTCTATTTACAAATTTATTTTCCAAAAATTTTAATTTTCAATAATAATAATGAGACTTAATTAAAATTAAGCTAGAATTTGAGACCAAGTTTTATATCAATTTTAAAAAACCTAAACCTCCTTTTTGCGCAACACTCCTTAAAAAAAAATTTCCATTAAACTAAAAGAATAAGGGGAAGGAAGAAAGCGAATCGATGTGTTAATTCCCCATCCTCAAATTAGTCCTTCCCAAGGGTTGTTGTCTCAATGAATAATTGTAGGAGTGAAATCTTGATAGAATAAAAAAACTACGAAAAAAAAAATTCCTAATTTTATTATTTCTAGGATTAAACAAAAGGATTCGCAAATAAAAGCGCTAATGCTACAACTAGGCCATAAATTGTTAAAGCTTCCATAAAAGCCAAACTAAGCAATAAAGTACCTCGTATTTTTCCTTCTGCCTCAGGTTGTCTCGCGATACCTTCGACAGCTTGACCCGCAGCTGTACCTTGACCAACCCCAGGTCCAATAGAAGCAAGCCCAACAGCCAACCCAGCAGCAATAACCGAAGCAGCAGAACCAGTGGATTCATGATAAGTTCCTCACACCAAAATAAAGAAATAGTTAATGATACAATCATCCAACGACTTAGGACTTAATTATAATTAAGTCATCGCTAAGATTCATCCAGCCAAAATAACCAAAAACTTGATAAGAATTACTTTGATATTAGTTCCTATCCACGGGATTTTGAAAAATGCATAATATATATATATACGACTTTTTTATGCCGTTTCTTTTTTGTGAACCATTCTTTTCTTTTAATTCTTCGTTCTTTTTTTGATCGTTTTTTTCAGCCAATTCACAGATAAAAAGTAAGAACTTATAATCGAATCGTTATCTAAATAGAAATTCACAAAAATAGTGGGGCAGATTATATAGATCTTTAACTTATATATACCTAGTCAATATCAAATATGACATATACAAGTGTTTCTTACATAACGTAAACCAACTATTCGATAATTGGGCTAACCTAAATTTGAAAAAAAAAATAGTTAATGATGACCCTCCATGGATTCACCTATATAAGCCGCAGCTAAAGTGGCAAAAATGAGAGCTTGAATCCCGCTTGTAAATAATCCAAGGAACATGACAGGTATAGGAACCACTAAAGGTACTAAAGAAACAAGAACAACAACTACTAATTCATCGGCTAATATATTTCCGAAAAGTCGAAAACTCAGTGATAGGGGTTTTGTAAAATCTTCTAAGATGTTAATGGGTAAAAGAATTGGAGTTGGTTGAATGTATTTACTGAAATACCCTAATCCTTTTTTGCTAAGACCCGCATAAAAATATGCTACTGATGTGAGTAAAGCTAAAGCAACCGTCGTATTTATATCATTCGTTGGTGCTGCTAACTCCCCTTGAGGTAACTGGATAATTTTCCACGGTAAAAGGGCTCCTGACCAGTTAGAAACAAAAATAAATAAAAACAGGGTTCCAATAAAGGGAACCCATGGACCGTATTCTTCTCCAATCTGGGTTTGACTCACATCTCGAATGAATTCAAGGACAAATTCAAAGAAGTTTTGGCCGCCAGTTGGAATGGTTTGTGGATTGCGAACCGCTAGAGCTGCGGAACCTAATAAGATAGCAATTACAACCCAAGAAGTAATAAGGACTTGCGCATGGACTTGGAACCCCCCTATTTGCCAATAGAAATGTTGGCCTACTTCTACACCAGATATCTCATATAACCCTTCTTTTATTAGTGTATTGATGGAACATGATAAAACATTCATATTGCCCTCTGACAGAAATAAGAACTTTAAATTATTTTGATTCAAGACCCCCCTTTTTTTTTACTTATTTACTTGAATTTTTATTTTAGTTTTGGATACCAACTAAACGAATCACACAATATACCCAGTTTTTTATCTCTTTTTCTTTTGTATGATTCAGGAATAGTAACCGATTTTATAAATCGAAATACAGGGAGCCCCTCCCTCAAAAAAAATTGATTTATTTATCTTATTATTAATCAAGAATTTTGTATATAGCTAGAACGACCCTCACAAATTGCGAATACTAATTTGTTAAGAATGAATCGAATTGAAGCTATAGCGTCATCATTTGCTGGAATAGAAATATCCGCGAGATCGGGATTACAATTTGTATCGATTAAAGAATGGTTGAATTCCCAAGTTATACATTCTCGAAGAGCCGTATATTCTTCTTGCTGATCGATGATCTTTGATCGATTTAATATATGTAATATGTTCTCAGATATAATTGCCTCTGAATAGTGTTATCCCTTGCAACGAGAATCTCTTTTGCAGCTCTTCATCCCTTTATCTTAATGAAGTCTTTTTTCTGTCAGTCTCCTAATTTGTTACAGTCTCCAGCTTTTATTATTAATGACCGACTCGCCTTTTTTACAGAATGACCCGAGCCTATCACCTAACATCAGCCTTTTATTTTTTTCTCCACACAAATTAATGATTTTCTTTCCCCTATTTTTGCTTGTATAAAATTCACCTACTTGCTAATCTAATAAAAAACAGCAAATTCTAGTCAAAATTTAAGATATAATATAATACTCTTATTGCTTTCAGATTTGTATAAATTAGGTGCCTATTCTAGGATTCCACTCCTCAAATATACTCACTGTCCTCAAATGATTCCTCTCTCCCATATCGATTTTCCATTTCTGTTTTCATTCTTTTTTTCAAACTTAAAAGGGGGGTACCAAATTTTTTCAAAAAAACTTCCATTGTCTCGTTTATGTCACTTTTTGCAGATGCACAAGTTATGATTCCATTATATTATTTTCTTATCTTATATTATCATTTTATAAAAGTAAAGCAAATAAAAACATACTAAAAACATAACAAATTACATAAAACATGAAATGACATATCTGCTATTAGGAATTATTCAATTCTAGAAAAGGCAGATTTGTAAATAGAAGAGTCACAAAATTCCCTGTGATAAAATAAAATATCTCTCATATCTCCCTCTAATAAAGATAAATTCTTTGTTTTTTTTTCAAAAAGAATATTGGTATGTTGCCGTGAACAATGCACCAATCCTTTGTTGAACCCGGTCCCGGCGGGGATCACACCCCCTAGAACAACATTTTCTTTCAGGCCTTTCAACCAATCGATACGACCCCGAAGAGCAGCTTTTGCTAAAACTCTAGCAGTTTCTTGAAAACTTGCTTCGGATATAAAACTTTGAGTATTCAAAGATGCTCGAGTTATTCCTAATAAAACGGCTCGATAACAGATTGCTTCTTCTAAAGCACGCCCCGTGCGTTCTGCTCGTAACAATCCAATCAATTCTCCAGGTAAAAAAACATTAGACATTCCCTCTTCTGAAACCAAAACTTTTGATGTTATTTGACGTACAATAATTTCGATATGCCTATTATGAATCTGCACCCCCTGGGATCGATAAACCTTTTGAATCTTATTAACCAAAGAAATACGACTTTGCACTATAGTTAGCTCAGCACCAATCAAGAATCCCCAAGGAATTCCAAGAATTCTTGTTATACACCTGTTCCAACCCTTAATCCGCTTTTCTAAGTTCAGTGATATTGAATCAATCGAGCGGACTTCTAACACCTGTTCTACTTTTGGAAGACCTTGGGTTATATCACCGGATCTCGATTTTTCATATATAAATGTAACTAATGTATCCCCTTCGTAAAGAATTTCTCTATAATGCCCGTGAACTTTTGCTCCCGGAGTAGCCAAATAGGGCTTAGCGGATCTTATTACTACAGAATCCCTTTGAACAATTAAAACTTGACCCGATTTTAGGTATGGTTCTTTTTTGGCTATACATAGATTTTCACAAAAAAATTGTCCAAGACTTATTATTGTGGACGTTTCCTCACAATAATAATTATTATAATTTTGATGAAGAAAATACCAATTCAATTTGAATGGATTCAAAACAAGGTTACTGTATGGATCTAGATTAAAAATTCTTCCGTTTTCATCTATTAAATAAGAGTGAATTATTTGAAAAATATATTTGAAGTTATCAAGTTGCAAATATTTAATTACAGAGATCTGATTATAAGTTAGTAAAGGCAAAAATGAATAAAAATTCGAAATTTGAATGGCTGTTCCTAAGGGGCCCGACGAATTTTGAATTGTAATTAGAGGTTTTTTTTTTATTGATTGGTTTATAACATTGTGATATTTTACATGATTAAATGGACCGATTCTAAAACAATTAGAGGATGATAAAATTAACAAAGATTGGGATTCCTTATTTCTGAACATACGAATAGTTCCATGATTTTGTCTAAGCGATTGTTGAAGAATGCCAGCCTTGGGAGAAAGCGAATAAAACGGATTCACGGAATCTGCAGAGATCAATCCCGAATCCGGCGGATTATTTCTTTTTCTTATATACGAAATATGGGATTTCACTAAGCCAATTCTTATGAAATCTCGAATCAAACCCTTTGTACTTACTTCAACAACGAAAGCGCGGACCTCCTCGAGGGAAGAATTTTTGTTGTCTTGGTCCCAATTCAAGACTAAACAAGTGCGAACCAATTGAATACTTGTGTCAGAAATTCCTCGAGTTGGTTTACCATTTCCATAAAGGATATAGTTGAAAACTCGAAGTTGAATATTATCCTTTTCCCGAAAGAGATCTTGTGGGAAGAGTGTTGCTAAATTTATACTGTCCATTATCTCATAGGTAGCTACGGGCCGCACCAAAACAAAAAACTTTTTCTTGGTTGGTGTGATCCGTTGGGCATAAATCCAATTTTTTAAATTTTTTGATTCTTTAGAGTTTGTTTTTCCCCTTCCTGGCGGTATCAAGATGCCACTATGTCGGGATATCTTATCTGTCTTGTCCGGAAAATGGATATCCCCCGAAAATATTTTGAGTTCAATCCTTTTTTTTTTTCTCTCCACTCGGATCAACCCGCCGACTTGGCTTCTTATATTTAAAGTGATTCGTGTATCGACTCCAATGATACTATAGTTCTGTACCATTAT
This sequence comes from Brassica napus, assembly GCF_020379485.1. Classification (NCBI taxonomy): domain Eukaryota; kingdom Viridiplantae; phylum Streptophyta; class Magnoliopsida; order Brassicales; family Brassicaceae; genus Brassica; species Brassica napus. The sequence goes on along the minus strand of NW_026015964.1, from coordinate 13,751 downwards.
GGCGGAGGATTCGGGTAAAATATGCACTTCCTCAGGAATGAAAAAAAAGCGATCTACTTTCATTTCGTATTTTGTCTTAAATTTTTGGACTCCTCGATACTCAATCATATCCTCTTTTTGGACGATTGAGTCCGCCTTTAGAGTTCCATATTTAAGAATTCCGGAACTCTTTCTTCTGTATCTAGGATCATCAAAAAAAGCAAAAATACTGTTTCTACGGAAAATACCATTTATGGGTATTTCAATCGAGATACCTGAATGTGGTATGAACTCTTTCGCTTGCTCTTGAATCGATTGGAATGGAATGAGAAATCTATTTCTTCGCCTTTTTGCTAATAAATCCGAATTCTCATGAAAAATAGCAGAATATATGAAATTATAATGACTAGTACCTACGATTCCATTCAATTCTGAATAATTGGGAATCCCAGATTTTTTTTTATCAGAAAAATCTGAACTGAAAAATTTTTTGCTCACTTGATCATTATTCACTGAGAGGCTAGAAATAGATTTTCTTTCGACGGAAAGAAAGGGTATGTTCATTTGATCTTGATCTTTGTGGATCGAAAAAAGAATTAGACTAGATCCACAAGAACCTCCTGATAATATCCATAAATGACTTGTTTTTGGTAAAAGATGGACATTACTATATGTAAATTCGGGTGCATGGGATACATCAGTACTCCAATGCATTTCGCCCTCGGAGTCAGAATAAATATATTTTCTAACCCTCTCTTTAAAATGAAAAGTGGATGTTCCCTCGCGAATCTCAGCAATCACTTGTTCTGATTCCACATATTGATCATTTTGAACTAAAAGAAAACTTTTTGGTGGAATAGTCACGCTATGTATAATATCTTCGCTCTCAATAATTACAGACAAGTCTATATAACATAGAAAGGCAGGATGCCCGTGACGTGTACGTGTAGGATGAACCAAATCCTCATTAAATTTGATTTTTCCATTATAAGGGGCTCGTACATGTTCGGCAGTACCTCCTGTAAATACTCCACCGGTATGAAAAGTTCTTAATGTTAGTTGAGTCCCCGGTTCGCCAATAGATTGACCCGCAATAATACCTACAGCTTCCCCCAATTCAACTAGGTCACCATGAGTGGGACTCCGGCCATAACATAATCGACAGATCCAAGATGTACTCCGACAAGTAAAGGGAGTTCGAATAGATATTGATTGTGTTCCAAAGGTTATGAATCGATTGACAAGTCCAATCCCAAGATCTTGATTTCGAAAGGCGACACATCGGGAACCTATATATATATCGTCTGCTAAGACACGACCAATTAATGTTTGGATAAAAATTCTTTCTGACATCATCCGACTTTTATTTCGAGGACTCACAGAAATCCCTCGGATAGTGCCACAATCCGTTCGACGTACAACAATATGTTGAACTACTTCAACAAGTCGACGCGTAAGATATCCAGCATCTGATGTGCGGACCGCAGTATCTACAACTCCTTTACGGGCTCCATAGCAAGAAATAATATATTCTGTTAAAGACAGTCCTTCGCGTAAATTGCTTTGAATAGGTAAATCAATCATTTGTCCTTGGGGATCCGACATTAATCCTCTCATACCTACTAATTGATGTACTTGAGATGCATTTCCTCTAGCTCCCGAAAAAGACATCATATGGACTGGATTGAAAGGGTCCGTCATCCTAAAATTAGGATTCATTTCCTGTCGCAAATATTCACTTGTAGCATACCATATCTCAATAGATTGGCGTAATTTTTCTACCGCATGTACATTCCCATAATGATGGTGTTTTTCCAAAATCAAACTTTGTTGTTCAGCATCTTGGACAAGCCAGCCCTTAGAAGGTATCGTTAAAAGATCATCAATTCCTAATGAAATGGATGTAGCAGTTGCTTGCTGGAAACCCAGAGTCTTTACTTGATCTAGGATGTGTGATGTATATGCCATCCCGAAGTGATCTATTAATCGGCTAATAAGTCGTTTAATAGCAGTTCCATCTATCACTTTATTGTGAAATACCAGATTGGCCCGTTCCGCCATAAGTACCTCCATATTCTGCTGAATGGGATTCGACAATGAGTTTGAGTCAATGATTGCAAAACTTCCTTTTCTCGATCTTGATTTTTTAGGTCAGGAACTATGTCCGAGTTGACTCGGAGAGGTCCGAATTCACACGGGTGTCCTATAATTCTTTTTTTATGAATACCATATTATTAGGTATCATATGAACAAGCTTGAGAAAAACCTTGTATAGCTTCCTCGATTTCTCGATAAAAAGAAATATGACCAACTGTGGTTCGAATATATATACAAAAAGTTTGTTTTTTTACACTTCTTACTATCAGATAGTGTGCATAAATCTCATGATAGTTACCAAAAGATTCATAGTGAACTTCGATAGGAACTTCTTTTGAAGCAATAACGCGTTGATCTAATTGCCACCGAAGCCACAAAGGACTATCTAAATTGATTCTTTTCTGCCGATAAGCTCCAATTGCATCATAGGAATTGCAAAAAAAGGGTTCTTTCATATACTTATAGTTTGTTTCGTAAATTCTTTCATTTTGATAGTTTTTTCGATTACATGGATTATATCTGTTTGCACAAATACCTCGACGAGTGCCGCTCGTTAATACATAGAGTCCAATCAGCATATCTTGAGTCGGTACAGAAATGGGATCTCCAATAGCTGGAGATAAGAGATTCATATGAGAAAACATAAGTAAACGAGCCTCTGCTTGAGCTTCTAAAGATAAAGGCACATGAACAGCCATTTGATCCCCATCAAAGTCTGCATTGAACCCCTTACAAACTAATGGATGTAAACAAATAGTGCGTCCTTCCACTAAAATGGGTTGGAATGACTGTATGCCTAATCTATGTAGAGTAGGTGCTCTATTCAGTAATACGGGATGCCCCTGCATAACTTCTTGAAGGATTTCCCAGACAATCGGCTTTTTTTCACGAATTTGACTCTTAGCAACTCCTATGTTCGAAGCCAGATGTTGTCTAATTAGACCACGAATTACAAATGTCTGGAAGAGCTCTATTGCTATTTCGCGAGGCAATCCACAGCGATGTAATGAAAGTGAGGGTCCAACGACAATCACCGAACGCCCCGAATAATCGACCCGTTTGCCAAGCAGAGTCTCGCGAAATCTTCCCTCTTTTCCTTCAATTACATCTGAAAATGACTTGTAAACCTTATTATGACCATCCCTCATGGGTTGTCCACGGATTCCATTATCAAGAAGTGTATCCACGGCTTCTTGTACCAATTTTTCCTGACACATTACTAATTCCCCTGGTGTAGATCTACTTGTTGTTAATAGATCAGTAAGAGTATTGTTCCGATAGATAACTCTTCTATAGAGTTCATTAATATCTGAACTCATCAGTTTACCCCCTTCTATCTGAATGATGGGTCTCAACTCGGGAGGCAGAACCGGTAAGAGACATAAAATCATCCATTCCGGTTCTATATTTGTTCGAATAAAATGCTTAGCTAATTCCATACGTCTAACTAAAAAATCTTTTCTTCTTACAATTTTTCGATCTTCCCATTCATTCCCCGTGGGACCTTCTTCTCCTAATTGTTTCCATTCTACCAACGAATTTTCTATAATAATTCGCAAATCTAAATCGGCTAATTGTTCTCGGATAGCACCCGCCCCAGTAGAAATTTCTCGATTTCTAAATATATCGAAACCTTGAGTAGTAAAAAAAAGTGGGATGCTGTATTTCCAGGATTGAATTTCATATTCAAATGAACCTCGTAATCGTAAGAAAGTAGGTTTTTTCGTTATGGGCCTAGCAAAAGAAAAATTGGGATAGGGTCCACTATATGATCTCCCCCCCTCAAAACCGGACATGAAAGTTTCCTCTCATCCGGCTCAAGTAGTTATATCAAATAAAGATAAAGAAAGGGGTCGCACTTTCCAATTGTATTTTATAAAATCAAGTGAAAACCCAAAAAGAATCTACGCCTTACTCAAGTTCTCAGTGCAAACCAACCACCATTTCATTGATTCAATTAATTCTTCTTTGATTTCTATTTAGATTCTTTAGTGAATTCAAAATTACGACAGAAAAAAATGTCAAATTCTTGAGTAGTCTACTTCCCTTCGAATGCCGGAATACTTTTTACCTTAAGTGAAAGGAATGCCTTAGAATTCATACGGGATTTATTTGTCTATGTATTGTTCCATTCGATCTTTTAGGTCCTGCGTTACCTCGATGGTTATGCCACAATATTCTTAAAGCTTATATGCGATGTATAGACTTCTCCAACCATGACATATTTGTTTACTTCAATATAAAAAACCAAATTTCTTTTCGTTTAGAAAGATAAGGGAATGCTTAATTCGACAAAAAAAAGGTCTTCTTTTCACGAGGTACGACTATCAATTTGAAGTACTTTTTTTTTACTGAATCGACCATAGACCAATCGCCCTTGTTATTTGGGAGTATTGAATACACCCACAAGTCTGAGCTTCATGTTACTCTTTTCAAGAGACATGTCAGATCGAGGGCATCCCAAATTGATTGAAGGGGATGAGAGTTTATCATTCTTAAAAATAAAAATTTCGATCAAATCACACATCGCAGTATACTAGACCTTCTAATTCTTTAAGAGGTTTATCTAAAAGATTCGCAATATAACTAGGAAGACGTTTCAAATACCATACATGAGTTACAGGACATGTCAGTTTTATGTATCCCATTTGATATCTTCGTATCCGAGAATCAACAAATTCAACTCCACATTGTTCACAAAATTGCGAGTCTTCTTTTTCATCTCCGATCACTCGATAATTTCCACAAGCGCAAATTCCACTCTTTATAGGCCCAAAAATCCTTTCACAAAATAATCCATCTTTTTCCGGTTTATTGGTTTTGTAATGAAAAGTATAGGGTTTTGTCACCTCTCCAACTATCTCTCCATTAGGTATTTTTTTAGTGGCCCAAGCACTTATTTGCTGAGGAGAAACTAATCCAATTCGGAGTTGTTGATGTTTATACCGATCGATCATATAAGAAATTTTGTGATTCATTCCGATTAAACTTCCTTCCTATTAATCTGGAAATTCTTCTCAGATACAAGGAAATGATTCAGTTCCAGAGCCAAAGATCGTAGTTCTCGAACAAGTAATCGAAAAGATTCTGGAGCATCTTCTGGTTTAGGTATTGTTCCTCCAATGATAGTGGTACCAAGTACTTCTTGGCGAGCTCTAATATGATCAGATTTATAAGTAAGCATCTCTTGTTGGATCCCCACCTACACAAGAAAATTGTTGATAAAACTCCAAAATAGCATTTTCTTTTGACCCAATTTTTTTTTTCTCCTTATCGGTTAAGAAAGATAAGAAAATTTCAGGGTAGCAAACATTCTCTAGAATTTCTCTTAGATTCGAACCCATAGCTGATGATAGAACTAGAATAGATATTTTCTGTTTCCTACTCACACGAGCCCATATTCTTGCTTTTTTATCAATCTCTAATTCTAGCCTGCCCCCCCAATCTGATATTATGGTGCCGGTATAGACCGAAATCCCGTTATGATCCAATTCTGACTGGTAATAGATACCAGGACTTTGTAATATTTGATTGATCACAACTCGGTATATTCCGTTTACTATAGAAGTTCCAAGGGAATTCATTAAAGGAATGTTTCCAATAAAAATTCTTTGTTCTTGCATATTCCTATTGGTTTTCCAAATTAATCCCGCGGATACATATAATTCAGAAGAATATGTAAGTAATTCATAGACAGCATCTCGTTCTTTTATCAGAGGTTCTACCAATTGATATGTTTCCACAAATAATTGAAATTCAATTTCGTGATCTATATCTTCAATTTTTGGAAATTGCGAAAGTTCTTCTATTAAACCCTGATCAATAAACCGATAAAACCCTTCAAATTGTATCTGATTAAATCCGGGTATTGTAGATGTTCCCTCTTTTCCATCCCCGAGCATCTTTTTTGAATTTATCATTTATCCGTTTATTTTAAAAATCCCATATCTCATTCTTCACCGAATCATATAGATAGAATTCGATCTAGCAATAATGGAATTTCTATTCTGTTTACTGAATCACATGAAATTTTATCCAACTCCAAGATATATGGAATGTATGAAATCCGTATGAACGGAGACTAGATTCAATTGGAATTTTTTTTATAAGAAAGAGATCCGAATGGAACAGAATTTAGAAATACCGCTGGAACTTATGGAGTTTTGTAACGACTAGAAAAAAAGTAATTTCATTTTCACCTATGATATTACATATTCCAATTCGATCGCATACCATAAAAAACGGTATTCATGATAGGATCTGTTCGAGCAGATAAACATATAAGAAATAGAAAACTTTTTTTTAAACACTTTACTTTTTCATGTATTTGTATTTCATTGTTCAAAAAAATAGTTGCAGAAAAAAGATGGATTTTTACCTATTTTGAATAGAATATTTAGAATATCATTGAATTGAAGTAGGTAAGAAAACGTATGTTTTTTTATTTATTAATTTTAATTATTATTAAAATAAAAAAGAATGCACAGGTATATATATATGTCTCTTTTTCTTCTTTTATTGTGGTACAGTTCTATTTGGAACAGCACATGCTGTGCTCTACCAAAAATTAAAAATTTTTTTCAATGTATTCAATGAAAAATTTCAATACAAAAATTTATTGAGAATTACTCCTCAAAAGCATCCCTAGAGAGATAAAATACCCCATTATAGAGCTATACAAGGTAACGTATGTTCTGATTCTGGGGTTTACATATACTCATTATTAGTGTTATAATTCAAATGGAAGAAGATTTCTTTTTAATTGAAAAAACTCAAAATAGATTAGTTATAAATCTATTTCTAATGATTTTCTTATCTTATATTATTAGAAATAAAAAATGTAAATTTGAATTCAAAAAAGGTCATGAATTTACAGTCAATAGTTAATGGTTCTGATTTGTACTAGATTCTATATTTTGTGACTGAAAATCTATATTTTTTTCGGAGTTGAAAAAAAAACAAGAGAAAATTTGAATCTAGTACAAATCATTTTGGCGGCATGGCCGAGTGGTAAGGCGGGGGACTGCAAATCCTTTTTCCCCAGTTCAAATCCGGGTGCCGCCTCAACAGGAGACTTGAAATCTCCTGTTATAAAACTATAACAAACGTAGGAAAAGACTCTTGATACTTTCTTTTCGTGATTCTAAGCCCCTGGCTCTCGAGGTTCTATTCTCTAACCTAAAGTTTTACCTATCAGATTAGAGGAAAACTAAAACGAGTGGAGGGAAATCCATTAGATTGGATAGGCAGAGAGGGAATTAAATTAATAGTTTTGGAAAGGATCTAAGATACTTTGGATATAGACTCATGAAAGTGTCGGAATGCTCAGACATTCAATCAATATTAGATTAGATGAAGAATTGCCTTTCGTTTTACTTCAAATAAAAATAAAAAACGATAAAAGAAAGAAAAAGATTATTCTTTCTACATATGAGTCAGATTTTTTGGATACTTCGAAAAGTATCTGTTTACTTGTGTTTACATCTTGTCGATTCTACTAGAAATTCTATAATTAAGAATAACTCAGTATAAGATAAGTGGATTTTTTGGAGTAGTTCATCAATGGTGACCAAATATCTCTCCCTTTTTTTGACTCTGCACCAGTGATTTCACTATTATTAGTGAACAATAATGGAAAAGTTTCTTCATATTCATAGGGGACAGAATTCACATGGATATAGTAAGTCTCGCATGGGCTGGTTTAATGGTAGTTTTTACATTTTCCCTCTCTCTCGTAGTGTGGGGAAGAAGTGGACTCTAGAAGTACTCCTAATTGCGATAATAATCAAACTCTATCAACCTGTATCAATTGTTTTAGTTTTCTAGACCGGCCGGCAATTTTTTTTAAGATCTTTTTTTAGAAATTGGATTTATGTTTTGTTTTATTGACTCATTTTATTTTTTGATATCAGAGTTTATACCGTTAACCATTCATGGGATAACCCCCTTTCGAAATCTCAAGAGGTTTCCATCGAATTCGGATTATCCGTATTAAATGGATCAAACAAACAAATGAAATTGAGAAAGTATGTACATAGATTTCATATTCTATATTAATTTATATTTACATTTATAAAGAAAAAGAGAGATATGGGTGGATTCCTTTATATTAAGATATTTCACTTGTATCTTTATACATTACAATAACCATAATGGCTAGTATGGTAGAAAGAGATCTCTTTCTACCATACTAGCGGGCCCCTTAGGATACTACTGAATCTAATGCATTCCTTTCATTTAAGACGAGAAATTGACATCCTTTTTTGTCATTGATAGTCAAATTGTATTCAAATTAATTATTTTGACTAACCGTTTTTACGTAAATTATAAGCAAAAAAGCAGTAGGAACGAGAATGAAGAGTGCAGTAGCAATAAATGCAAGAATATTGACTTCCATAATTAAATCGTTTATTATTTATTTTTTTTTCTTTGGAATATCTCGGGATTTAATCCCATAGAGATGAGAAATCTTTCGCTTGTAAACTCACTCAGATGAATTAGATTTCGATGATATCGAATGAAAGAAATATCATGAATAACAATATCGGAGCTATAAAATCGATTCATCGTCAAGAATTTAATAGTATAACATAGGAAGATCTTTTATCCACACCGAATACATAATGAGATTCCTGATCCAATAAAAAACTATTTATTTATGATTCTTTTTCACCG
>NW_026015963.1:22500-37500 GCF_020379485.1 Brassica napus | reverse complement strand
TACTATTTCTTAACAATGAGATGAGGCAATCTATTAAGTAAAGTAAAAAAAACGAAACTTAACCCTCTTTTTTATTTTTTTTCTGTCAGACCAATCACTTCTTTAAAAGATTTTATACTAGACTTTTTTTCGATTTTTTTTTTTTTTTCATATTTCCACTTCAAATATAAAAAGAAAATATATCGATTTTTTTTATAGAATTGTGATTAGAATATGAATATAAATGTAAAATAAAAAAATGATATAGAATGCTATAGAAAAAAATAAAAAATCTTATAAGCTAGTCATACCATTTGATTATATTGACAATTTTAAAAAACTGATCATACTATGATCATAGTATGATGGCGGTTGAGCAAGTATGCCCCCATCGTCTAGTGGTTCAGGACATCTCTCTTTCAAGGAGGCAGCGGGGATTCGACTTCCCCTGGGGGTAGGGTACTACGAAAGGAAGTTGATCATGGATTATCCATAAAGTTCGAATAGATTCTTCCTGGGTCGATGCCCGAGCGGTTAATGGGGACGGACTGTAAATTCGTTGGCAATATGTCTACGCTGGTTCAAATCCAGCTCGGCCCAATAATTCGCTGTCTACATAACCTTTTTTGTTTTGCATAATTGACAGAGAAGGGTAAGAAAAAAGTCAAATATCTGGGTATATTTCGACTTTACTTTTTTCTTTATTTCTTGTGGCTCGTTACTTTTTGTTTCCATAAAAAATTACAATAAAAAATAGATTATCAATCGATTTTAGAATAATGCAAGGATTACTAGTAATCGGCCTTGATATCACTTTAGTGATATCCATATAGATATCAATATATTACTTGTGATTTTCTTTGTTACAAAACACTAATTTGAATCTAAAATTGAAATGATTATGATGAAATCATAAGAAGGAATATGTAAGCTACCCGCTTTATTTCCATGGGATTGTAGTTCAATTGGTCAGAGCACCGCCCTGTCAAGGCGGAAGCTGCGGGTTCGAGCCCCGTCAGTCCCGGCGGATTCAATTAAAAAAAAAGACATAAACTCCCCTTTTTGTTTCTGGGCAAGGGGATCAAAATGGTTTCGGTTATCTTTTTGTTTTATTTTTCTTTTTTCATCAAGCAAAAGAAAGGGGTATTTCTTTTGCACCAATTTAAAGACATATGTAAATTAGTATAATTATAATTATTGAGAGCATTCACCACTTCAAGAACGAGATACTGTATGGGGTTTCCTCTTTTTGTCAATTAATCTCCCATTAACTCGTGTAGGAAAATAAAATAGGATAGCGTATAATACGTTTGCCAAGAGTACCTATATATACTTTTGTTTCTATGAAGTCAAGGAAGTGAAAATAGTTCGAATCCAACCAAGTAAAGAGGATGTTTCAAAAAAAAAGATCAAATTAGTCTTCCCTAATGAATATGCTCTTTTTAAAGATTAGAGTCGATGTCGAAGAAAAACTCGTAAGAAAATTTAATATAGTTAATTTTTTGGAATATTTTCGTTTTTTTTTTTCGGGACTCGTCTTTATCACATTTCCTTTGTTTTACAAAAAGATCATAGACCCTTACAAAAACAAAATTTTGAAAATTTCAAATTGAAATTTCGTACTTGTTTTCTCTATTTGATTTCTATTGTTTATTTAAGGTTCTTTAGAAACTCTTTTTATAAACAATCGAAGTATAAAAGGTTTTTTATGATATTTCATCAGATGATTGTACAAGGAAAGTACTAGGTTGTAGAAAAGAAAGCGGTGAAAAAGAATCATAAATAAATAGTTTTTTATTGGATCAGGAATCTCATTATGTATTCGGTGTGGATAAAAGATCTTCCTATGTTATACTATTAAATTCTTGACGATGAATCGATTTTATAGCTCCGATATTGTTATTCATGATATTTCTTTCATTCGATATCATCGAAATCTAATTCATCTGAGTGAGTTTACAAGCGAAAGATTTCTCATCTCTATGGGATTAAATCCCGAGATATTCCAAAGAAAAAAAAATAAATAATAAACGATTTAATTATGGAAGTCAATATTCTTGCATTTATTGCTACTGCACTCTTCATTCTCGTTCCTACTGCTTTTTTGCTTATAATTTACGTAAAAACGGTTAGTCAAAATAATTAATTTGAATACAATTTGACTATCAATGACAAAAAAGGATGTCAATTTCTCGTCTTAAATGAAAGGAATGCATTAGATTCAGTAGTATCCTAAGGGGCCCGCTAGTATGGTAGAAAGAGATCTCTTTCTACCATACTAGCCATTATGGTTATTGTAATGTATAAAGATACAAGTGAAATATCTTAATATAAAGGAATCCACCCATATCTCTCTTTTTCTTTATAAATGTAAATATAAATTAATATAGAATATGAAATCTATGTACATACTTTCTCAATTTCATTTGTTTGTTTGATCCATTTAATACGGATAATCCGAATTCGATGGAAACCTCTTGAGATTTCGAAAGGGGGTTATCCCATGAATGGTTAACGGTATAAACTCTGATATCAAAAAATAAAATGAGTCAATAAAACAAAACATAAATCCAATTTCTAAAAAAAGATCTTAAAAAAAATTGCCGGCCGGTCTAGAAAACTAAAACAATTGATACAGGTTGATAGAGTTTGATTATTATCGCAATTAGGAGTACTTCTAGAGTCCACTTCTTCCCCACACTACGAGAGAGAGGGAAAATGTAAAAACTACCATTAAACCAGCCCATGCGAGACTTACTATATCCATGTGAATTCTGTCCCCTATGAATATGAAGAAACTTTTCCATTATTGTTCACTAATAATAGTGAAATCACTGGTGCAGAGTCAAAAAAAGGGAGAGATATTTGGTCACCATTGATGAACTACTCCAAAAAATCCACTTATCTTATACTGAGTTATTCTTAATTATAGAATTTCTAGTAGAATCGACAAGATGTAAACACAAGTAAACAGATACTTTTCGAAGTATCCAAAAAATCTGACTCATATGTAGAAAGAATAATCTTTTTTCTTTCTTTTATCGTTTTTTATTTTTATTTGAAGTAAAACGAAAGGCAATTCTTCATCTAATCTAATATTGATTGAATGTCTGAGCATTCCGACACTTTCATGAGTCTATATCCAAAGTATCTTAGATCCTTTCCAAAACTATTAATTTAATTCCCTCTCTGCCTATCCAATCTAATGGATTTCCCTCCACTCGTTTTAGTTTTCCTCTAATCTGATAGGTAAAACTTTAGGTTAGAGAATAGAACCTCGAGAGCCAGGGGCTTAGAATCACGAAAAGAAAGTATCAAGAGTCTTTTCCTACGTTTGTTATAGTTTTATAACAGGAGATTTCAAGTCTCCTGTTGAGGCGGCACCCGGATTTGAACTGGGGAAAAAGGATTTGCAGTCCCCCGCCTTACCACTCGGCCATGCCGCCAAAATGATTTGTACTAGATTCAAATTTTCTCTTGTTTTTTTTTCAACTCCGAAAAAATATAGATTTTCAGTCACAAAATATAGAATCTAGTACAAATCAGAACCATTAACTATTGACTGTAAATTCATGACCTTTTTTGAATTCAAATTTACATTTTTTATTTCTAATAATATAAGATAAGAAAATCATTAGAAATAGATTTATAACTAATCTATTTTGAGTTTTTTCAATTAAAAAGAAATCTTCTTCCATTTGAATTATAACACTAATAATGAGTATATGTAAACCCCAGAATCAGAACATACGTTACCTTGTATAGCTCTATAATGGGGTATTTTATCTCTCTAGGGATGCTTTTGAGGAGTAATTCTCAATAAATTTTTGTATTGAAATTTTTCATTGAATACATTGAAAAAAATTTTTAATTTTTGGTAGAGCACAGCATGTGCTGTTCCAAATAGAACTGTACCACAATAAAAGAAGAAAAAGAGACATATATATATACCTGTGCATTCTTTTTTATTTTAATAATAATTAAAATTAATAAATAAAAAAACATACGTTTTCTTACCTACTTCAATTCAATGATATTCTAAATATTCTATTCAAAATAGGTAAAAATCCATCTTTTTTCTGCAACTATTTTTTTGAACAATGAAATACAAATACATGAAAAAGTAAAGTGTTTAAAAAAAAGTTTTCTATTTCTTATATGTTTATCTGCTCGAACAGATCCTATCATGAATACCGTTTTTTATGGTATGCGATCGAATTGGAATATGTAATATCATAGGTGAAAATGAAATTACTTTTTTTCTAGTCGTTACAAAACTCCATAAGTTCCAGCGGTATTTCTAAATTCTGTTCCATTCGGATCTCTTTCTTATAAAAAAAATTCCAATTGAATCTAGTCTCCGTTCATACGGATTTCATACATTCCATATATCTTGGAGTTGGATAAAATTTCATGTGATTCAGTAAACAGAATAGAAATTCCATTATTGCTAGATCGAATTCTATCTATATGATTCGGTGAAGAATGAGATATGGGATTTTTAAAATAAACGGATAAATGATAAATTCAAAAAAGATGCTCGGGGATGGAAAAGAGGGAACATCTACAATACCCGGATTTAATCAGATACAATTTGAAGGGTTTTATCGGTTTATTGATCAGGGTTTAATAGAAGAACTTTCGCAATTTCCAAAAATTGAAGATATAGATCACGAAATTGAATTTCAATTATTTGTGGAAACATATCAATTGGTAGAACCTCTGATAAAAGAACGAGATGCTGTCTATGAATTACTTACATATTCTTCTGAATTATATGTATCCGCGGGATTAATTTGGAAAACCAATAGGAATATGCAAGAACAAAGAATTTTTATTGGAAACATTCCTTTAATGAATTCCCTTGGAACTTCTATAGTAAACGGAATATACCGAGTTGTGATCAATCAAATATTACAAAGTCCTGGTATCTATTACCAGTCAGAATTGGATCATAACGGGATTTCGGTCTATACCGGCACCATAATATCAGATTGGGGGGGCAGGCTAGAATTAGAGATTGATAAAAAAGCAAGAATATGGGCTCGTGTGAGTAGGAAACAGAAAATATCTATTCTAGTTCTATCATCAGCTATGGGTTCGAATCTAAGAGAAATTCTAGAGAATGTTTGCTACCCTGAAATTTTCTTATCTTTCTTAACCGATAAGGAGAAAAAAAAAATTGGGTCAAAAGAAAATGCTATTTTGGAGTTTTATCAACAATTTTCTTGTGTAGGTGGGGATCCTACAAGAGATGCTTACTTATAAATCTGATCATATTAGAGCTCGCCAAGAAGTACTTGGTACCACTATCATTGGAGGAACAATACCTAAACCAGAAGATGCTCCAGAATCTTTTCGATTACTTGTTCGAGAACTACGATCTTTGGCTCTGGAACTGAATCATTTCCTTGTATCTGAGAAGAATTTCCAGATTAATAGGAAGGAAGTTTAATCGGAATGAATCACAAAATTTCTTATATGATCGATCGGTATAAACATCAACAACTCCGAATTGGATTAGTTTCTCCTCAGCAAATAAGTGCTTGGGCCACTAAAAAAATACCTAATGGAGAGATAGTTGGAGAGGTGACAAAACCCTATACTTTTCATTACAAAACCAATAAACCGGAAAAAGATGGATTATTTTGTGAAAGGATTTTTGGGCCTATAAAGAGTGGAATTTGCGCTTGTGGAAATTATCGAGTGATCGGAGATGAAAAAGAAGACTCGCAATTTTGTGAACAATGTGGAGTTGAATTTGTTGATTCTCGGATACGAAGATATCAAATGGGATACATAAAACTGACATGTCCTGTAACTCATGTATGGTATTTGAAACGTCTTCCTAGTTATATTGCGAATCTTTTAGATAAACCTCTTAAAGAATTAGAAGGTCTAGTATACTGCGATGTGTGATTTGATCGAAATTTTTATTTTTAAGAATGATAAACTCTCATCCCCTTCAATCAATTTGGGATGCCCTCGATCTGACATGTCTCTTGAAAAGAGTAACATGAAGCTCAGACTTGTGGGTGTATTCAATACTCCCAAATAACAAGGGCGATTGGTCTATGGTCGATTCAGTAAAAAAAAAGTACTTCAAATTGATAGTCGTACCTCGTGAAAAGAAGACCTTTTTTTTGTCGAATTAAGCATTCCCTTATCTTTCTAAACGAAAAGAAATTTGGTTTTTTATATTGAAGTAAACAAATATGTCATGGTTGGAGAAGTCTATACATCGCATATAAGCTTTAAGAATATTGTGGCATAACCATCGAGGTAACGCAGGACCTAAAAGATCGAATGGAACAATACATAGACAAATAAATCCCGTATGAATTCTAAGGCATTCCTTTCACTTAAGGTAAAAAGTATTCCGGCATTCGAAGGGAAGTAGACTACTCAAGAATTTGACATTTTTTTCTGTCGTAATTTTGAATTCACTAAAGAATCTAAATAGAAATCAAAGAAGAATTAATTGAATCAATGAAATGGTGGTTGGTTTGCACTGAGAACTTGAGTAAGGCGTAGATTCTTTTTGGGTTTTCACTTGATTTTATAAAATACAATTGGAAAGTGCGACCCCTTTCTTTATCTTTATTTGATATAACTACTTGAGCCGGATGAGAGGAAACTTTCATGTCCGGTTTTGAGGGGGGGAGATCATATAGTGGACCCTATCCCAATTTTTCTTTTGCTAGGCCCATAACGAAAAAACCTACTTTCTTACGATTACGAGGTTCATTTGAATATGAAATTCAATCCTGGAAATACAGCATCCCACTTTTTTTTACTACTCAAGGTTTCGATATATTTAGAAATCGAGAAATTTCTACTGGGGCGGGTGCTATCCGAGAACAATTAGCCGATTTAGATTTGCGAATTATTATAGAAAATTCGTTGGTAGAATGGAAACAATTAGGAGAAGAAGGTCCCACGGGGAATGAATGGGAAGATCGAAAAATTGTAAGAAGAAAAGATTTTTTAGTTAGACGTATGGAATTAGCTAAGCATTTTATTCGAACAAATATAGAACCGGAATGGATGATTTTATGTCTCTTACCGGTTCTGCCTCCCGAGTTGAGACCCATCATTCAGATAGAAGGGGGTAAACTGATGAGTTCAGATATTAATGAACTCTATAGAAGAGTTATCTATCGGAACAATACTCTTACTGATCTATTAACAACAAGTAGATCTACACCAGGGGAATTAGTAATGTGTCAGGAAAAATTGGTACAAGAAGCCGTGGATACACTTCTTGATAATGGAATCCGTGGACAACCCATGAGGGATGGTCATAATAAGGTTTACAAGTCATTTTCAGATGTAATTGAAGGAAAAGAGGGAAGATTTCGCGAGACTCTGCTTGGCAAACGGGTCGATTATTCGGGGCGTTCGGTGATTGTCGTTGGACCCTCACTTTCATTACATCGCTGTGGATTGCCTCGCGAAATAGCAATAGAGCTCTTCCAGACATTTGTAATTCGTGGTCTAATTAGACAACATCTGGCTTCGAACATAGGAGTTGCTAAGAGTCAAATTCGTGAAAAAAAGCCGATTGTCTGGGAAATCCTTCAAGAAGTTATGCAGGGGCATCCCGTATTACTGAATAGAGCACCTACTCTACATAGATTAGGCATACAGTCATTCCAACCCATTTTAGTGGAAGGACGCACTATTTGTTTACATCCATTAGTTTGTAAGGGGTTCAATGCAGACTTTGATGGGGATCAAATGGCTGTTCATGTGCCTTTATCTTTAGAAGCTCAAGCAGAGGCTCGTTTACTTATGTTTTCTCATATGAATCTCTTATCTCCAGCTATTGGAGATCCCATTTCTGTACCGACTCAAGATATGCTGATTGGACTCTATGTATTAACGAGCGGCACTCGTCGAGGTATTTGTGCAAACAGATATAATCCATGTAATCGAAAAAACTATCAAAATGAAAGAATTTACGAAACAAACTATAAGTATATGAAAGAACCCTTTTTTTGCAATTCCTATGATGCAATTGGAGCTTATCGGCAGAAAAGAATCAATTTAGATAGTCCTTTGTGGCTTCGGTGGCAATTAGATCAACGCGTTATTGCTTCAAAAGAAGTTCCTATCGAAGTTCACTATGAATCTTTTGGTAACTATCATGAGATTTATGCACACTATCTGATAGTAAGAAGTGTAAAAAAACAAACTTTTTGTATATATATTCGAACCACAGTTGGTCATATTTCTTTTTATCGAGAAATCGAGGAAGCTATACAAGGTTTTTCTCAAGCTTGTTCATATGATACCTAATAATATGGTATTCATAAAAAAAGAATTATAGGACACCCGTGTGAATTCGGACCTCTCCGAGTCAACTCGGACATAGTTCCTGACCTAAAAAATCAAGATCGAGAAAAGGAAGTTTTGCAATCATTGACTCAAACTCATTGTCGAATCCCATTCAGCAGAATATGGAGGTACTTATGGCGGAACGGGCCAATCTGGTATTTCACAATAAAGTGATAGATGGAACTGCTATTAAACGACTTATTAGCCGATTAATAGATCACTTCGGGATGGCATATACATCACACATCCTAGATCAAGTAAAGACTCTGGGTTTCCAGCAAGCAACTGCTACATCCATTTCATTAGGAATTGATGATCTTTTAACGATACCTTCTAAGGGCTGGCTTGTCCAAGATGCTGAACAACAAAGTTTGATTTTGGAAAAACACCATCATTATGGGAATGTACATGCGGTAGAAAAATTACGCCAATCTATTGAGATATGGTATGCTACAAGTGAATATTTGCGACAGGAAATGAATCCTAATTTTAGGATGACGGACCCTTTCAATCCAGTCCATATGATGTCTTTTTCGGGAGCTAGAGGAAATGCATCTCAAGTACATCAATTAGTAGGTATGAGAGGATTAATGTCGGATCCCCAAGGACAAATGATTGATTTACCTATTCAAAGCAATTTACGCGAAGGACTGTCTTTAACAGAATATATTATTTCTTGCTATGGAGCCCGTAAAGGAGTTGTAGATACTGCGGTCCGCACATCAGATGCTGGATATCTTACGCGTCGACTTGTTGAAGTAGTTCAACATATTGTTGTACGTCGAACGGATTGTGGCACTATCCGAGGGATTTCTGTGAGTCCTCGAAATAAAAGTCGGATGATGTCAGAAAGAATTTTTATCCAAACATTAATTGGTCGTGTCTTAGCAGACGATATATATATAGGTTCCCGATGTGTCGCCTTTCGAAATCAAGATCTTGGGATTGGACTTGTCAATCGATTCATAACCTTTGGAACACAATCAATATCTATTCGAACTCCCTTTACTTGTCGGAGTACATCTTGGATCTGTCGATTATGTTATGGCCGGAGTCCCACTCATGGTGACCTAGTTGAATTGGGGGAAGCTGTAGGTATTATTGCGGGTCAATCTATTGGCGAACCGGGGACTCAACTAACATTAAGAACTTTTCATACCGGTGGAGTATTTACAGGAGGTACTGCCGAACATGTACGAGCCCCTTATAATGGAAAAATCAAATTTAATGAGGATTTGGTTCATCCTACACGTACACGTCACGGGCATCCTGCCTTTCTATGTTATATAGACTTGTCTGTAATTATTGAGAGCGAAGATATTATACATAGCGTGACTATTCCACCAAAAAGTTTTCTTTTAGTTCAAAATGATCAATATGTGGAATCAGAACAAGTGATTGCTGAGATTCGCGAGGGAACATCCACTTTTCATTTTAAAGAGAGGGTTAGAAAATATATTTATTCTGACTCCGAGGGCGAAATGCATTGGAGTACTGATGTATCCCATGCACCCGAATTTACATATAGTAATGTCCATCTTTTACCAAAAACAAGTCATTTATGGATATTATCAGGAGGTTCTTGTGGATCTAGTCTAATTCTTTTTTCGATCCACAAAGATCAAGATCAAATGAACATACCCTTTCTTTCCGTCGAAAGAAAATCTATTTCTAGCCTCTCAGTGAATAATGATCAAGTGAGCAAAAAATTTTTCAGTTCAGATTTTTCTGATAAAAAAAAATCTGGGATTCCCAATTATTCAGAATTGAATGGAATCGTAGGTACTAGTCATTATAATTTCATATATTCTGCTATTTTTCATGAGAATTCGGATTTATTAGCAAAAAGGCGAAGAAATAGATTTCTCATTCCATTCCAATCGATTCAAGAGCAAGCGAAAGAGTTCATACCACATTCAGGTATCTCGATTGAAATACCCATAAATGGTATTTTCCGTAGAAACAGTATTTTTGCTTTTTTTGATGATCCTAGATACAGAAGAAAGAGTTCCGGAATTCTTAAATATGGAACTCTAAAGGCGGACTCAATCGTCCAAAAAGAGGATATGATTGAGTATCGAGGAGTCCAAAAATTTAAGACAAAATACGAAATGAAAGTAGATCGCTTTTTTTTCATTCCTGAGGAAGTGCATATTTTACCCGAATCCTCCGCCATAATGGTACAGAACTATAGTATCATTGGAGTCGATACACGAATCACTTTAAATATAAGAAGCCAAGTCGGCGGGTTGATCCGAGTGGAGAGAAAAAAAAAAAGGATTGAACTCAAAATATTTTCGGGGGATATCCATTTTCCGGACAAGACAGATAAGATATCCCGACATAGTGGCATCTTGATACCGCCAGGAAGGGGAAAAACAAACTCTAAAGAATCAAAAAATTTAAAAAATTGGATTTATGCCCAACGGATCACACCAACCAAGAAAAAGTTTTTTGTTTTGGTGCGGCCCGTAGCTACCTATGAGATAATGGACAGTATAAATTTAGCAACACTCTTCCCACAAGATCTCTTTCGGGAAAAGGATAATATTCAACTTCGAGTTTTCAACTATATCCTTTATGGAAATGGTAAACCAACTCGAGGAATTTCTGACACAAGTATTCAATTGGTTCGCACTTGTTTAGTCTTGAATTGGGACCAAGACAACAAAAATTCTTCCCTCGAGGAGGTCCGCGCTTTCGTTGTTGAAGTAAGTACAAAGGGTTTGATTCGAGATTTCATAAGAATTGGCTTAGTGAAATCCCATATTTCGTATATAAGAAAAAGAAATAATCCGCCGGATTCGGGATTGATCTCTGCAGATTCCGTGAATCCGTTTTATTCGCTTTCTCCCAAGGCTGGCATTCTTCAACAATCGCTTAGACAAAATCATGGAACTATTCGTATGTTCAGAAATAAGGAATCCCAATCTTTGTTAATTTTATCATCCTCTAATTGTTTTAGAATCGGTCCATTTAATCATGTAAAATATCACAATGTTATAAACCAATCAATAAAAAAAAAACCTCTAATTACAATTCAAAATTCGTCGGGCCCCTTAGGAACAGCCATTCAAATTTCGAATTTTTATTCATTTTTGCCTTTACTAACTTATAATCAGATCTCTGTAATTAAATATTTGCAACTTGATAACTTCAAATATATTTTTCAAATAATTCACTCTTATTTAATAGATGAAAACGGAAGAATTTTTAATCTAGATCCATACAGTAACCTTGTTTTGAATCCATTCAAATTGAATTGGTATTTTCTTCATCAAAATTATAATAATTATTATTGTGAGGAAACGTCCACAATAATAAGTCTTGGACAATTTTTTTGTGAAAATCTATGTATAGCCAAAAAAGAACCATACCTAAAATCGGGTCAAGTTTTAATTGTTCAAAGGGATTCTGTAGTAATAAGATCCGCTAAGCCCTATTTGGCTACTCCGGGAGCAAAAGTTCACGGGCATTATAGAGAAATTCTTTACGAAGGGGATACATTAGTTACATTTATATATGAAAAATCGAGATCCGGTGATATAACCCAAGGTCTTCCAAAAGTAGAACAGGTGTTAGAAGTCCGCTCGATTGATTCAATATCACTGAACTTAGAAAAGCGGATTAAGGGTTGGAACAGGTGTATAACAAGAATTCTTGGAATTCCTTGGGGATTCTTGATTGGTGCTGAGCTAACTATAGTGCAAAGTCGTATTTCTTTGGTTAATAAGATTCAAAAGGTTTATCGATCCCAGGGGGTGCAGATTCATAATAGGCATATCGAAATTATTGTACGTCAAATAACATCAAAAGTTTTGGTTTCAGAAGAGGGAATGTCTAATGTTTTTTTACCTGGAGAATTGATTGGATTGTTACGAGCAGAACGCACGGGGCGTGCTTTAGAAGAAGCAATCTGTTATCGAGCCGTTTTATTAGGAATAACTCGAGCATCTTTGAATACTCAAAGTTTTATATCCGAAGCAAGTTTTCAAGAAACTGCTAGAGTTTTAGCAAAAGCTGCTCTTCGGGGTCGTATCGATTGGTTGAAAGGCCTGAAAGAAAATGTTGTTCTAGGGGGTGTGATCCCCGCCGGGACCGGGTTCAACAAAGGATTGGTGCATTGTTCACGGCAACATACCAATATTCTTTTTGAAAAAAAAACAAAGAATTTATCTTTATTAGAGGGAGATATGAGAGATATTTTATTTTATCACAGGGAATTTTGTGACTCTTCTATTTACAAATCTGCCTTTTCTAGAATTGAATAATTCCTAATAGCAGATTCCTGTTTTGAATTTCATGTTTTATTGTTTGCTGTAGTCATTTGCTTTAATAATTTGTTAACACTAATAAAGATAATAATGAATACAAAATAATGGCTCGGCTCGTGCATAAACGGACAAGAGAAGGTTCCATTGGAACAAATTTTTATTTTAGTTTTGGGTACCCCCCTTTTAAGTGTGAAAAGAAATGACAAAAAGATATTGGAACATCGATTTGGAAGAGATGATGAGAGCAGGAGTTCATTTTGGGCATGGTACTAGGAAATGGAATCCTAGAATGGCACCTTATATTTCTGCAAAGCGTAAAGGTATTCATATTATAAATCTGACTAGAACTGCTCGTTTTTTATCAGAAGCTTGTGATTTAGTTTTTGATGCAGCAAGTAGGGGAAAACAATTCTTAATTGTTGGGACAAAAAATAAAGCAGCTGATTTAGTGTCGCGGGCTGCAATAAGGGCTCGGTGTCATTATGTTAATAAAAAGTGGCTCGGCGGCATGTTAACAAATTGGTCTACTACAGAAAAAAGACTTCATAAGTTTAGGGACTTGAGAACTGAACAAAAGACAGAGGGATTCAACCGTCTTCCGAAAAGGGATGCAGCTGTGTTGAAGAGACAATTATCTCGCTTGGAAACATATCTAGGCGGGATTAAATATATGACGGGATTGCCTGATATTGTAATCATCATCGATCAGCAAGAAGAATATACGGCTCTTCGAGAATGTATAACTTTGGGAATTCCAACCATTTCTTTAATCGATACAAATTGTAATCCCGATCTCGCGGATATTTCTATTCCAGCAAATGATGACGCTATAGCTTCAATTCGATTCATTCTTAACAAATTAGTATTCGCAATTTGTGAGGGTCGTTCTAGCTATATACAAAATTCTTGATTAATAATAAGATAAATAAATCAATTTTTTTTGAGGGAGGGGCTCCCTGTATTTCGATTTATAAAATCGGTTACTATTCCTGAATCATACAAAAGAAAAAGAGATAAAAAACTGGGTATATTGTGTGATTCGTTTAGTTGGTATCCAAAACTAAAATAAAAATTCAAGTAAATAAGTAAAAAAAAAGGGGGGGTCTTGAATCAAAATAATTTAAAGTTCTTATTTCTGTCAGAGGGCAATATGAATGTTTTATCATGTTCCATCAATACACTAATAAAAGAAGGGTTATATGAGATATCTGGTGTAGAAGTAGGCCAACATTTCTATTGGCAAATAGGGGGGTTCCAAGTCCATGCGCAAGTCCTTATTACTTCTTGGGTTGTAATTGCTATCTTATTAGGTTCCGCAGCTCTAGCGGTTCGCAATCCACAAACCATTCCAACTGGCGGCCAAAACTTCTTTGAATTTGTCCTTGAATTCATTCGAGATGTGAGTCAAACCCAGATTGGAGAAGAATACGGTCCATGGGTTCCCTTTATTGGAACCCTGTTTTTATTTATTTTTGTTTCTAACTGGTCAGGAGCCCTTTTACCGTGGAAAATTATCCAGTTACCTCAAGGGGAGTTAGCAGCACCAACGAATGATATAAATACGACGGTTGCTTTAGCTTTACTCACATCAGTAGCATATTTTTATGCGGGTCTTAGCAAAAAAGGATTAGGGTATTTCAGTAAATACATTCAACCAACTCCAATTCTTTTACCCATTAACATCTTAGAAGATTTTACAAAACCCCTATCACTGAGTTTTCGACTTTTCGGAAATATATTAGCCGATGAATTAGTAGTTGTTGTTCTTGTTTCTTTAGTACCTTTAGTGGTTCCTATACCTGTCATGTTCCTTGGATTATTTACAAGCGGGATTCAAGCTCTCATTTTTGCCACTTTAGCTGCGGCTTATATAGGTGAATCCATGGAGGGTCATCATTAACTATTTTTTTTTTTCAAATTTAGGTTAGCCCAATTATCGAATAGTTGGTTTACGTTATGTAAGAAACACTTGTATATGTCATATTTGATATTGACTAGGTATATATAAGTTAAAGATCTATATAATCTGCCCCACTATTTTTGTGAATTTCTATTTAGATAACGATTCGATTATAAGTTCTTACTTTTTATCTGTGAATTGGCTGAAAAAAACGATCAAAAAAAGAACGAAGAATTAAAAGAAAAGAATGGTTCACAAAAAAGAAACGGCATAAAAAAGTCGTATATATATATATTATGCATTTTTCAAAATCCCGTGGATAGGAACTAATATCAAAGTAATTCTTATCAAGTTTTTGGTTATTTTGGCTGGATGAATCTTAGCGATGACTTAATTATAATTAAGTCCTAAGTCGTTGGATGATTGTATCATTAACTATTTCTTTATTTTGGTGTGAGGAACTTATCATGAATCCACTGGTTTCTGCTGCTTCGGTTATTGCTGCTG
>NW_026015963.1:0-17500 GCF_020379485.1 Brassica napus | reverse complement strand
CACCCCCCCCCCCCCCACCCCCCCACCCACCCACCCCACCCCCCCCCCCACCCCCCAACCCCCCCACCCCCCCCCCCCCCAAAACCCCCCCCCCACCAACCCCCACCCCCCCACCCCCCCCCAACCCCCACCCAAACAACCCCCCCCCCAACCCCCCCCCCACCCCCCCCCCACCCCACCCCCACACCCCCCCCACCCCCCCCCCCCCCAACCCCCCCCACCCCACACCAACCACCCACACCAACCCCAACCCACCACCCCCCCCCCCCCCCCCCCCCCCCCCCCCCCCCCCAACCACCCACAACCCCCCCCCCCCCCCCCACACCCCCCCCCCCCCACCACCCCCCACCCCCCCACCCCCCCACACCCCACAAACACACCCCCACCCCCCCCCCCCCCCCACCCCCACCCCCCAGCCACCCCCCACCCCCCACCCCCACCACCCCCCACCCCCCCCACCCCAACTACCCCCCCAACCCCACCCACCCCCCCCACCCCCCACCCCACCCCCCCCCCGCACCCCCCCCCCCCCCACCAACCAAAACCCCCCCCCCCACCCCCCCCCCCACCCCCCCCCCCCCACCCCCCCCACACCCCCCCCCCACCACCCCCCCACCCCACCCCCCCCCACCCCCCCCCCCCACCACCCACCCCCCCCACACCCCCAACCCACACCCACCACCCACCCCCACCCCCACCCACCCCCCCCCCCCCCCCCCCACAACCACCCCCACCCCCCCCCCCCCCACACCCCCACTCACAACCCCCCCACCCACCCCCCCACCCCCACCCCCCCACCCCCCCCACCCAACCCCCATGCCCCCCACCCCACCACCCAACCCCCCCACCCAACCCCCACCCCCCCCACCCCCCCCCCCCCCCCCCCCACCCGCCCCACCCCACCCACCCACCCAACCCCCCCACCCCCACCCCCCCACCCACCCACCCCCCCACCCACCCCCCAACCCACCCACCCCCCCCCCCCACCCCCACCCCCCCCACCCACCCCCCCCCCCCACACCCCCCCCCCCCCCCAACCCCAACCCCCCCCCCCCCCACACCCACCACCCCACCACCCCCCCCCCCCCCCCCCCCCCCCCAACCACCCCCCCCCCCCCGCCACCCCCACCCCCCAACCACCCCACCACCCCCCCCCCCAACCCCCCCAACCCACCGCCACCCCCAACCCACACCCCCCAACCACCACCCCACCCCCACCCCCCCCCCACCCCCCCCCCCCCCAACCCACCACCCCCCACCACCCCACCCACCCCCCCCCCCCAACCCCCCCCCCACAAACACCCAGCCCAAGAAACCCCAACCCCCCCCGCCACCCCACCCCCCACCCCCCCCCCCAGACCAACCCCCCCCCCAACCCACCCACCCCACCACCCCCCCCACCCCCCCCCACCCCCCACCACCCCCCCCCCAAACCCCCCCCACCCCCCCCCCACCCCACTCCCACACCCCCCCACCCCCCAACAACACCCCCCCCCATGCCACCACCCACCACCACGGCCCCCACCCCCCACGCACATACCCCCCCCCCCCCCCCCCGCCCCCCCCAACCAAAACCCCACCAAACCCCACCCCCACCCCCCACACCCCCAACCCCCCCACGAACCCCCGCACCCCCCACCCCTACAGACCCAACCCCCCCAGCCACCACCCCACCCCCCCCCCCGCCCCCCCCCCCCACCCCCAACCCCCCCCCCCCCCCACCCACCCCACCCACACCCCCCCCCACCCCCCACAACCCCCCCCGAACCCCCCACCCCCCCCAACCACGCCCACCACAACCACCCCCCCCCACCCCCCAACCACCCCGCCCCCACACCAACCCACCACCCCCACCCCCCCCCCCCCAACACCCCCCAACCACCCCACCCCCCACCCCCCCCCCCCCCCCGCCCCCCCCCACCCCCCCTAACCCCAACACCCCCCCCCCCGGCCAGAACCCCCCCCCCACCCCCCCCCCACGCCACCCCCCCCCCCCACCACCAAACGCCCCCCCCCCCACCCCCACACCCCCCCCCCCTCCTCAAGACTTTTATCCTTTCTTTAATCTTATCCATATATTTTTTTTATCTAGATTCACTTCTTTTTATAAGATATTCCTCTAAGATTAATCTCTAAGTTATTTAATTAAAGTTAATTACTTACTTCCCAGTTCCTATACCCATTATTAAATTTTTTCAATTTTATATTGCTACTGAAGTTAATTTCTTACATATTTTCAATATTCTTCATCCTCTTATCTTGTTAATTCTTTAAGTATAGGCTTTATTAATTTATTTATTTCTTTCCGGCTAGATAGAATCTTCCTTCCAGATTAAATCCTATTGAAAACATTTGTCTTTATAAATAAAATTTTATTTTCTCAATCTCTGAATTGTAATCCTTTTCCGCAATCTCTGATCACACCAAACTATTATTATTAAGATAAGGCTCCTGTATAAGGCGCGAGGTATTGTAACGTAGCTGGGGAATCAGCCGTTTCAGCTACCACAATAGTGTAGTCCATTGCCCCTCGTTCCTGTAAACTAGTCACTACCTGAGCCACGGAAGAAGCTTTTTGACCAATAGCCACATAAACACATATTACATTTTGACCTTGTTGATTGAGAATTGTATCTGTGGCTACTGCTGTTTTACCGGTCTGTCTGTCACCAATAATTAATTCCCGCTGGCCGCGTCCTATAGGGATCATGGAATCAATAGCAATAAGTCCTGTTTGAAGAGGCTCATATACAGAACGTCTCGAAATAATACCTGGGGCAGGAGATTCAATTAACCGAGATTCAGAAGCTGAAATCTTACCTCGACCATCAATAGGGTTAGCCAAGGCGTTTATAACACGCCCCAAATAAGCCTCACTCACGGGTATCTGAGCAATTTTTCCCGTAGCTTTGACTGAACTTCCTTCTTGGATCATCAAACCGTCACCCATTAATACAACACCAACATTATTTGATTCTAAATTAAGGGCAATACCTATAGTACCCTCCTCAAATTCTACTAATTCACCTGCCATTACTTCATCAAGACCATAAATCCGAGCGATGCCGTCGCCCACTTGAAGTACGGTACCGGTATTTACAATCGTCACTTCTCTATTATATTGCTCAATACGTTCACGGATAATATTACTAATTTCATCGGCTTTAATGGTTACCATGAGTATTGTCCTAATTCTTTTTTGGAAGAAAAAAAAAATAATGCCTATCATAATCGTAAGGAAAGAGCTAATCAGTAATTTCTTTCATCGTACCAAACATACCAATATTTGCATTAATAGTACGTAAATGTAACTCATTACTCAAACAACTATTTAGGGTTCCTATAGCTCCCTGTAAAGCTTGTTGGAAAACCCGTTCACGGACTTGATTAATTGTTCTTTGTTGCTCAAAAAGAATGGTTTCGTTTTTGTAATTTTCTAATTGTTTCAAAGTCCTAGAAGTTGAATTAATCAAATTTACTTTTTCTCGTTCGATTTCAGAGTATCCATTTACGCGAAACTGATCCGCCTCCATTTCTACTTTACGCAGGCGAGCTCGGGCGTTTTCTAATTGTTGAATAGCTCCTTCACGTAGTTCTTCTGAATTTCGAATAGTATTTAATATCCTCTGCTTTCGGTTATCTAATAAATCATTTAATGAAAGTAGATTATTCAGTAAAAAAAAAAGTTCTATGATCCCTTCCCGAACCAAACATGAATCTTTCGATTCATTTGGCTCTCATGCTCACGTATTCCAATCATTTATCAATTATGTATGAGACTTTCATTCCCATATTTTTCATGTAATGAGCCTATCCTCTCCCAATTTTGTTGTATTCAATTCATATTCAATATATATTTCTATCGAAAAAGATCACCAATCCAAGACAAAACTATTTGGAGGATTCTTCTGACCAATAAAAAATTGATAATTGTCAGCAAAGTTGTTTCTTTTTTTCTTGAAATCCAAAGAATTTTTATTACTTTATACGTAGGTTATCAATTCTGCATTATACAAAAAGACTCAAAAATTTTTATCGACATGAGTGTTTTATATCGAAAAAAGCCGAACTATTCTTTTTGAAAATCTTATTCATTTTTTAATTAGACTACATATGGTAGAAAGAGTACCATGTTGCATCTGAACTTCAAACGGTTTAGTTTTAACCATGTTAATTAATGGTCCCAAATTTTTGGTTGATAGAGAATCAAAGTCAAGTAGACTTACCAAAGAATAACGAAATGCTATGGTTCTAAAATATGATTTTTTATTGAATTTTGTATTCAGAAGTAATTCGCGGGATTAGGCACTCTTTGCTAGTTATAGTGCCACTGGACGAATCCAGCCTATTCTTGAAATGAACAACTCACACACACTCCCTTTCCAAAAAAGATCAATACACCGAAGACTACACTTAGATTTATTGGATTTGTTGCTAAAATATCGGTATTAAACCCGAAACTCCCGGCGGATGGCCAGTGACCCAAGTAAACGAAAGAATCGGTTAAATTTTTCATATAATCTCCTCTTCTAGCTAAACTATAAAAAAAAAGAACTCTGTCCTTTTTTTTTTTTATTCTTTGTTTTTTTGAATAAAAAGAAAATTTCGTTTAATAATTTATAATTTAATTTACCTATTTGGATATTTATAAACAGAATCAAAAACCTATTCTATTTACAAATTTATTTTCCAAAAATTTTTAATTTTCAATAATAATAATGAGACTTAATTAAAATTAAGCTAGAATTTGAGACCAAGTTTTATATCAATTTTAAAAAACCTAAACCTCCTTTTTGCGCAACACTCCTTAAAAAAAAATTTCCATTAAACTAAAAAGAATAAGGGGAAGGAAGAAAGCGAATCGATGTGTTAATTCCCCATCCTCAAATTAGTCCTTCCCAAGGGTTGTTGTCTCAATGAATAATTGTAGGAGTGAAATCTTGATAGAATAAAAAAAACTACGAAAAAAAAAATTCCTAATTTTATTATTTCTAGGATTAAACAAAAGGATTCGCAAATAAAAGCGCTAATGCTACAACTAGGCCATAAATTGTTAAAGCTTCCATAAAAGCCAAACTAAGCAATAAAGTACCTCGTATTTTTCCTTCTGCCTCAGGTTGTCTCGCGATACCTTCGACAGCTTGACCCGCAGCTGTACCTTGACCAACCCCAGGTCCAATAGAAGCAAGCCCAACAGCCAACCCAGCAGCAATAACCGAAGCAGCAGAAACCAGTGGATTCATGATAAGTTCCTCACACCAAAATAAAGAAATAGTTAATGATACAATCATCCAACGACTTAGGACTTAATTATAATTAAGTCATCGCTAAGATTCATCCAGCCAAAATAACCAAAAACTTGATAAGAATTACTTTGATATTAGTTCCTATCCACGGGATTTTGAAAAATGCATAATATATATATATACGACTTTTTTATGCCGTTTCTTTTTTGTGAACCATTCTTTTCTTTTAATTCTTCGTTCTTTTTTTGATCGTTTTTTTCAGCCAATTCACAGATAAAAAGTAAGAACTTATAATCGAATCGTTATCTAAATAGAAATTCACAAAAATAGTGGGGCAGATTATATAGATCTTTAACTTATATATACCTAGTCAATATCAAATATGACATATACAAGTGTTTCTTACATAACGTAAACCAACTATTCGATAATTGGGCTAACCTAAATTTGAAAAAAAAAAATAGTTAATGATGACCCTCCATGGATTCACCTATATAAGCCGCAGCTAAAGTGGCAAAAATGAGAGCTTGAATCCCGCTTGTAAATAATCCAAGGAACATGACAGGTATAGGAACCACTAAAGGTACTAAAGAAACAAGAACAACAACTACTAATTCATCGGCTAATATATTTCCGAAAAGTCGAAAACTCAGTGATAGGGGTTTTGTAAAATCTTCTAAGATGTTAATGGGTAAAAGAATTGGAGTTGGTTGAATGTATTTACTGAAATACCCTAATCCTTTTTTGCTAAGACCCGCATAAAAATATGCTACTGATGTGAGTAAAGCTAAAGCAACCGTCGTATTTATATCATTCGTTGGTGCTGCTAACTCCCCTTGAGGTAACTGGATAATTTTCCACGGTAAAAGGGCTCCTGACCAGTTAGAAACAAAAATAAATAAAAACAGGGTTCCAATAAAGGGAACCCATGGACCGTATTCTTCTCCAATCTGGGTTTGACTCACATCTCGAATGAATTCAAGGACAAATTCAAAGAAGTTTTGGCCGCCAGTTGGAATGGTTTGTGGATTGCGAACCGCTAGAGCTGCGGAACCTAATAAGATAGCAATTACAACCCAAGAAGTAATAAGGACTTGCGCATGGACTTGGAACCCCCCTATTTGCCAATAGAAATGTTGGCCTACTTCTACACCAGATATCTCATATAACCCTTCTTTTATTAGTGTATTGATGGAACATGATAAAACATTCATATTGCCCTCTGACAGAAATAAGAACTTTAAATTATTTTGATTCAAGACCCCCCCTTTTTTTTTACTTATTTACTTGAATTTTTATTTTAGTTTTGGATACCAACTAAACGAATCACACAATATACCCAGTTTTTTATCTCTTTTTCTTTTGTATGATTCAGGAATAGTAACCGATTTTATAAATCGAAATACAGGGAGCCCCTCCCTCAAAAAAAATTGATTTATTTATCTTATTATTAATCAAGAATTTTGTATATAGCTAGAACGACCCTCACAAATTGCGAATACTAATTTGTTAAGAATGAATCGAATTGAAGCTATAGCGTCATCATTTGCTGGAATAGAAATATCCGCGAGATCGGGATTACAATTTGTATCGATTAAAGAAATGGTTGGAATTCCCAAAGTTATACATTCTCGAAGAGCCGTATATTCTTCTTGCTGATCGATGATGATTACAATATCAGGCAATCCCGTCATATATTTAATCCCGCCTAGATATGTTTCCAAGCGAGATAATTGTCTCTTCAACACAGCTGCATCCCTTTTCGGAAGACGGTTGAATCCCTCTGTCTTTTGTTCAGTTCTCAAGTCCCTAAACTTATGAAGTCTTTTTTCTGTAGTAGACCAATTTGTTAACATGCCGCCGAGCCACTTTTTATTAACATAATGACACCGAGCCCTTATTGCAGCCCGCGACACTAAATCAGCTGCTTTATTTTTTGTCCCAACAATTAAGAATTGTTTTCCCCTACTTGCTGCATCAAAAACTAAATCACAAGCTTCTGATAAAAAACGAGCAGTTCTAGTCAGATTTATAATATGAATACCTTTACGCTTTGCAGAAATATAAGGTGCCATTCTAGGATTCCATTTCCTAGTACCATGCCCAAAATGAACTCCTGCTCTCATCATCTCTTCCAAATCGATGTTCCAATATCTTTTTGTCATTTCTTTTCACACTTAAAAGGGGGGTACCCAAAACTAAAATAAAAATTTGTTCCAATGGAACCTTCTCTTGTCCGTTTATGCACGAGCCGAGCCATTATTTTGTATTCATTATTATCTTTATTAGTGTTAACAAATTATTAAAGCAAATGACTACAGCAAACAATAAAACATGAAATTCAAAACAGGAATCTGCTATTAGGAATTATTCAATTCTAGAAAAGGCAGATTTGTAAATAGAAGAGTCACAAAATTCCCTGTGATAAAATAAAATATCTCTCATATCTCCCTCTAATAAAGATAAATTCTTTGTTTTTTTTTCAAAAAGAATATTGGTATGTTGCCGTGAACAATGCACCAATCCTTTGTTGAACCCGGTCCCGGCGGGGATCACACCCCCTAGAACAACATTTTCTTTCAGGCCTTTCAACCAATCGATACGACCCCGAAGAGCAGCTTTTGCTAAAACTCTAGCAGTTTCTTGAAAACTTGCTTCGGATATAAAACTTTGAGTATTCAAAGATGCTCGAGTTATTCCTAATAAAACGGCTCGATAACAGATTGCTTCTTCTAAAGCACGCCCCGTGCGTTCTGCTCGTAACAATCCAATCAATTCTCCAGGTAAAAAAACATTAGACATTCCCTCTTCTGAAACCAAAACTTTTGATGTTATTTGACGTACAATAATTTCGATATGCCTATTATGAATCTGCACCCCCTGGGATCGATAAACCTTTTGAATCTTATTAACCAAAGAAATACGACTTTGCACTATAGTTAGCTCAGCACCAATCAAGAATCCCCAAGGAATTCCAAGAATTCTTGTTATACACCTGTTCCAACCCTTAATCCGCTTTTCTAAGTTCAGTGATATTGAATCAATCGAGCGGACTTCTAACACCTGTTCTACTTTTGGAAGACCTTGGGTTATATCACCGGATCTCGATTTTTCATATATAAATGTAACTAATGTATCCCCTTCGTAAAGAATTTCTCTATAATGCCCGTGAACTTTTGCTCCCGGAGTAGCCAAATAGGGCTTAGCGGATCTTATTACTACAGAATCCCTTTGAACAATTAAAACTTGACCCGATTTTAGGTATGGTTCTTTTTTGGCTATACATAGATTTTCACAAAAAAATTGTCCAAGACTTATTATTGTGGACGTTTCCTCACAATAATAATTATTATAATTTTGATGAAGAAAATACCAATTCAATTTGAATGGATTCAAAACAAGGTTACTGTATGGATCTAGATTAAAAATTCTTCCGTTTTCATCTATTAAATAAGAGTGAATTATTTGAAAAATATATTTGAAGTTATCAAGTTGCAAATATTTAATTACAGAGATCTGATTATAAGTTAGTAAAGGCAAAAATGAATAAAAATTCGAAATTTGAATGGCTGTTCCTAAGGGGCCCGACGAATTTTGAATTGTAATTAGAGGTTTTTTTTTTATTGATTGGTTTATAACATTGTGATATTTTACATGATTAAATGGACCGATTCTAAAACAATTAGAGGATGATAAAATTAACAAAGATTGGGATTCCTTATTTCTGAACATACGAATAGTTCCATGATTTTGTCTAAGCGATTGTTGAAGAATGCCAGCCTTGGGAGAAAGCGAATAAAACGGATTCACGGAATCTGCAGAGATCAATCCCGAATCCGGCGGATTATTTCTTTTTCTTATATACGAAATATGGGATTTCACTAAGCCAATTCTTATGAAATCTCGAATCAAACCCTTTGTACTTACTTCAACAACGAAAGCGCGGACCTCCTCGAGGGAAGAATTTTTGTTGTCTTGGTCCCAATTCAAGACTAAACAAGTGCGAACCAATTGAATACTTGTGTCAGAAATTCCTCGAGTTGGTTTACCATTTCCATAAAGGATATAGTTGAAAACTCGAAGTTGAATATTATCCTTTTCCCGAAAGAGATCTTGTGGGAAGAGTGTTGCTAAATTTATACTGTCCATTATCTCATAGGTAGCTACGGGCCGCACCAAAACAAAAAACTTTTTCTTGGTTGGTGTGATCCGTTGGGCATAAATCCAATTTTTTAAATTTTTTGATTCTTTAGAGTTTGTTTTTCCCCTTCCTGGCGGTATCAAGATGCCACTATGTCGGGATATCTTATCTGTCTTGTCCGGAAAATGGATATCCCCCGAAAATATTTTGAGTTCAATCCTTTTTTTTTTTCTCTCCACTCGGATCAACCCGCCGACTTGGCTTCTTATATTTAAAGTGATTCGTGTATCGACTCCAATGATACTATAGTTCTGTACCATTATGGCGGAGGATTCGGGTAAAATATGCACTTCCTCAGGAATGAAAAAAAAGCGATCTACTTTCATTTCGTATTTTGTCTTAAATTTTTGGACTCCTCGATACTCAATCATATCCTCTTTTTGGACGATTGAGTCCGCCTTTAGAGTTCCATATTTAAGAATTCCGGAACTCTTTCTTCTGTATCTAGGATCATCAAAAAAAGCAAAAATACTGTTTCTACGGAAAATACCATTTATGGGTATTTCAATCGAGATACCTGAATGTGGTATGAACTCTTTCGCTTGCTCTTGAATCGATTGGAATGGAATGAGAAATCTATTTCTTCGCCTTTTTGCTAATAAATCCGAATTCTCATGAAAAATAGCAGAATATATGAAATTATAATGACTAGTACCTACGATTCCATTCAATTCTGAATAATTGGGAATCCCAGATTTTTTTTTATCAGAAAAATCTGAACTGAAAAATTTTTTGCTCACTTGATCATTATTCACTGAGAGGCTAGAAATAGATTTTCTTTCGACGGAAAGAAAGGGTATGTTCATTTGATCTTGATCTTTGTGGATCGAAAAAAGAATTAGACTAGATCCACAAGAACCTCCTGATAATATCCATAAATGACTTGTTTTTGGTAAAAGATGGACATTACTATATGTAAATTCGGGTGCATGGGATACATCAGTACTCCAATGCATTTCGCCCTCGGAGTCAGAATAAATATATTTTCTAACCCTCTCTTTAAAATGAAAAGTGGATGTTCCCTCGCGAATCTCAGCAATCACTTGTTCTGATTCCACATATTGATCATTTTGAACTAAAAGAAAACTTTTTGGTGGAATAGTCACGCTATGTATAATATCTTCGCTCTCAATAATTACAGACAAGTCTATATAACATAGAAAGGCAGGATGCCCGTGACGTGTACGTGTAGGATGAACCAAATCCTCATTAAATTTGATTTTTCCATTATAAGGGGCTCGTACATGTTCGGCAGTACCTCCTGTAAATACTCCACCGGTATGAAAAGTTCTTAATGTTAGTTGAGTCCCCGGTTCGCCAATAGATTGACCCGCAATAATACCTACAGCTTCCCCCAATTCAACTAGGTCACCATGAGTGGGACTCCGGCCATAACATAATCGACAGATCCAAGATGTACTCCGACAAGTAAAGGGAGTTCGAATAGATATTGATTGTGTTCCAAAGGTTATGAATCGATTGACAAGTCCAATCCCAAGATCTTGATTTCGAAAGGCGACACATCGGGAACCTATATATATATCGTCTGCTAAGACACGACCAATTAATGTTTGGATAAAAATTCTTTCTGACATCATCCGACTTTTATTTCGAGGACTCACAGAAATCCCTCGGATAGTGCCACAATCCGTTCGACGTACAACAATATGTTGAACTACTTCAACAAGTCGACGCGTAAGATATCCAGCATCTGATGTGCGGACCGCAGTATCTACAACTCCTTTACGGGCTCCATAGCAAGAAATAATATATTCTGTTAAAGACAGTCCTTCGCGTAAATTGCTTTGAATAGGTAAATCAATCATTTGTCCTTGGGGATCCGACATTAATCCTCTCATACCTACTAATTGATGTACTTGAGATGCATTTCCTCTAGCTCCCGAAAAAGACATCATATGGACTGGATTGAAAGGGTCCGTCATCCTAAAATTAGGATTCATTTCCTGTCGCAAATATTCACTTGTAGCATACCATATCTCAATAGATTGGCGTAATTTTTCTACCGCATGTACATTCCCATAATGATGGTGTTTTTCCAAAATCAAACTTTGTTGTTCAGCATCTTGGACAAGCCAGCCCTTAGAAGGTATCGTTAAAAGATCATCAATTCCTAATGAAATGGATGTAGCAGTTGCTTGCTGGAAACCCAGAGTCTTTACTTGATCTAGGATGTGTGATGTATATGCCATCCCGAAGTGATCTATTAATCGGCTAATAAGTCGTTTAATAGCAGTTCCATCTATCACTTTATTGTGAAATACCAGATTGGCCCGTTCCGCCATAAGTACCTCCATATTCTGCTGAATGGGATTCGACAATGAGTTTGAGTCAATGATTGCAAAACTTCCTTTTCTCGATCTTGATTTTTTAGGTCAGGAACTATGTCCGAGTTGACTCGGAGAGGTCCGAATTCACACGGGTGTCCTATAATTCTTTTTTTATGAATACCATATTATTAGGTATCATATGAACAAGCTTGAGAAAAACCTTGTATAGCTTCCTCGATTTCTCGATAAAAAGAAATATGACCAACTGTGGTTCGAATATATATACAAAAAGTTTGTTTTTTTACACTTCTTACTATCAGATAGTGTGCATAAATCTCATGATAGTTACCAAAAGATTCATAGTGAACTTCGATAGGAACTTCTTTTGAAGCAATAACGCGTTGATCTAATTGCCACCGAAGCCACAAAGGACTATCTAAATTGATTCTTTTCTGCCGATAAGCTCCAATTGCATCATAGGAATTGCAAAAAAAGGGTTCTTTCATATACTTATAGTTTGTTTCGTAAATTCTTTCATTTTGATAGTTTTTTCGATTACATGGATTATATCTGTTTGCACAAATACCTCGACGAGTGCCGCTCGTTAATACATAGAGTCCAATCAGCATATCTTGAGTCGGTACAGAAATGGGATCTCCAATAGCTGGAGATAAGAGATTCATATGAGAAAACATAAGTAAACGAGCCTCTGCTTGAGCTTCTAAAGATAAAGGCACATGAACAGCCATTTGATCCCCATCAAAGTCTGCATTGAACCCCTTACAAACTAATGGATGTAAACAAATAGTGCGTCCTTCCACTAAAATGGGTTGGAATGACTGTATGCCTAATCTATGTAGAGTAGGTGCTCTATTCAGTAATACGGGATGCCCCTGCATAACTTCTTGAAGGATTTCCCAGACAATCGGCTTTTTTTCACGAATTTGACTCTTAGCAACTCCTATGTTCGAAGCCAGATGTTGTCTAATTAGACCACGAATTACAAATGTCTGGAAGAGCTCTATTGCTATTTCGCGAGGCAATCCACAGCGATGTAATGAAAGTGAGGGTCCAACGACAATCACCGAACGCCCCGAATAATCGACCCGTTTGCCAAGCAGAGTCTCGCGAAATCTTCCCTCTTTTCCTTCAATTACATCTGAAAATGACTTGTAAACCTTATTATGACCATCCCTCATGGGTTGTCCACGGATTCCATTATCAAGAAGTGTATCCACGGCTTCTTGTACCAATTTTTCCTGACACATTACTAATTCCCCTGGTGTAGATCTACTTGTTGTTAATAGATCAGTAAGAGTATTGTTCCGATAGATAACTCTTCTATAGAGTTCATTAATATCTGAACTCATCAGTTTACCCCCTTCTATCTGAATGATGGGTCTCAACTCGGGAGGCAGAACCGGTAAGAGACATAAAATCATCCATTCCGGTTCTATATTTGTTCGAATAAAATGCTTAGCTAATTCCATACGTCTAACTAAAAAATCTTTTCTTCTTACAATTTTTCGATCTTCCCATTCATTCCCCGTGGGACCTTCTTCTCCTAATTGTTTCCATTCTACCAACGAATTTTCTATAATAATTCGCAAATCTAAATCGGCTAATTGTTCTCGGATAGCACCCGCCCCAGTAGAAATTTCTCGATTTCTAAATATATCGAAACCTTGAGTAGTAAAAAAAAGTGGGATGCTGTATTTCCAGGATTGAATTTCATATTCAAATGAACCTCGTAATCGTAAGAAAGTAGGTTTTTTCGTTATGGGCCTAGCAAAAGAAAAATTGGGATAGGGTCCACTATATGATCTCCCCCCCTCAAAACCGGACATGAAAGTTTCCTCTCATCCGGCTCAAGTAGTTATATCAAATAAAGATAAAGAAAGGGGTCGCACTTTCCAATTGTATTTTATAAAATCAAGTGAAAACCCAAAAAGAATCTACGCCTTACTCAAGTTCTCAGTGCAAACCAACCACCATTTCATTGATTCAATTAATTCTTCTTTGATTTCTATTTAGATTCTTTAGTGAATTCAAAATTACGACAGAAAAAAATGTCAAATTCTTGAGTAGTCTACTTCCCTTCGAATGCCGGAATACTTTTTACCTTAAGTGAAAGGAATGCCTTAGAATTCATACGGGATTTATTTGTCTATGTATTGTTCCATTCGATCTTTTAGGTCCTGCGTTACCTCGATGGTTATGCCACAATATTCTTAAAGCTTATATGCGATGTATAGACTTCTCCAACCATGACATATTTGTTTACTTCAATATAAAAAACCAAATTTCTTTTCGTTTAGAAAGATAAGGGAATGCTTAATTCGACAAAAAAAAGGTCTTCTTTTCACGAGGTACGACTATCAATTTGAAGTACTTTTTTTTTACTGAATCGACCATAGACCAATCGCCCTTGTTATTTGGGAGTATTGAATACACCCACAAGTCTGAGCTTCATGTTACTCTTTTCAAGAGACATGTCAGATCGAGGGCATCCCAAATTGATTGAAGGGGATGAGAGTTTATCATTCTTAAAAATAAAAATTTCGATCAAATCACACATCGCAGTATACTAGACCTTCTAATTCTTTAAGAGGTTTATCTAAAAGATTCGCAATATAACTAGGAAGACGTTTCAAATACCATACATGAGTTACAGGACATGTCAGTTTTATGTATCCCATTTGATATCTTCGTATCCGAGAATCAACAAATTCAACTCCACATTGTTCACAAAATTGCGAGTCTTCTTTTTCATCTCCGATCACTCGATAATTTCCACAAGCGCAAATTCCACTCTTTATAGGCCCAAAAATCCTTTCACAAAATAATCCATCTTTTTCCGGTTTATTGGTTTTGTAATGAAAAGTATAGGGTTTTGTCACCTCTCCAACTATCTCTCCATTAGGTATTTTTTTAGTGGCCCAAGCACTTATTTGCTGAGGAGAAACTAATCCAATTCGGAGTTGTTGATGTTTATACCGATCGATCATATAAGAAATTTTGTGATTCATTCCGATTAAACTTCCTTCCTATTAATCTGGAAATTCTTCTCAGATACAAGGAAATGATTCAGTTCCAGAGCCAAAGATCGTAGTTCTCGAACAAGTAATCGAAAAGATTCTGGAGCATCTTCTGGTTTAGGTATTGTTCCTCCAATGATAGTGGTACCAAGTACTTCTTGGCGAGCTCTAATATGATCAGATTTATAAGTAAGCATCTCTTGTTGGATCCCCACCTACACAAGAAAATTGTTGATAAAACTCCAAAATAGCATTTTCTTTTGACCCAATTTTTTTTTTCTCCTTATCGGTTAAGAAAGATAAGAAAATTTCAGGGTAGCAAACATTCTCTAGAATTTCTCTTAGATTCGAACCCATAGCTGATGATAGAACTAGAATAGATATTTTCTGTTTCCTACTCACACGAGCCCATATTCTTGCTTTTTTATCAATCTCTAATTCTAGCCTGCCCCCCCAATCTGATATTATGGTGCCGGTATAGACCGAAATCCCGTTATGATCCAATTCTGACTGGTAATAGATACCAGGACTTTGTAATATTTGATTGATCACAACTCGGTATATTCCGTTTACTATAGAAGTTCCAAGGGAATTCATTAAAGGAATGTTTCCAATAAAAATTCTTTGTTCTTGCATATTCCTATTGGTTTTCCAAATTAATCCCGCGGATACATATAATTCAGAAGAATATGTAAGTAATTCATAGACAGCATCTCGTTCTTTTATCAGAGGTTCTACCAATTGATATGTTTCCACAAATAATTGAAATTCAATTTCGTGATCTATATCTTCAATTTTTGGAAATTGCGAAAGTTCTTCTATTAAACCCTGATCAATAAACCGATAAAACCCTTCAAATTGTATCTGATTAAATCCGGGTATTGTAGATGTTCCCTCTTTTCCATCCCCGAGCATCTTTTTTGAATTTATCATTTATCCGTTTATTTTAAAAATCCCATATCTCATTCTTCACCGAATCATATAGATAGAATTCGATCTAGCAATAATGGAATTTCTATTCTGTTTACTGAATCACATGAAATTTTATCCAACTCCAAGATATATGGAATGTATGAAATCCGTATGAACGGAGACTAGATTCAATTGGAATTTTTTTTATAAGAAAGAGATCCGAATGG
This sequence comes from Brassica napus, assembly GCF_020379485.1. Lineage (NCBI taxonomy): Eukaryota > Viridiplantae > Streptophyta > Magnoliopsida > Brassicales > Brassicaceae > Brassica > Brassica napus. Next base: position 1,588 of record NW_026015963.1, on the reverse strand, counting down.
AACAGAATTTAGAAATACCGCTGGAACTTATGGAGTTTTGTAACGACTAGAAAAAAAGTAATTTCATTTTCACCTATGATATTACATATTCCAATTCGATCGCATACCATAAAAAACGGTATTCATGATAGGATCTGTTCGAGCAGATAAACATATAAGAAATAGAAAACTTTTTTTTAAACACTTTACTTTTTCATGTATTTGTATTTCATTGTTCAAAAAAATAGTTGCAGAAAAAAGATGGATTTTTACCTATTTTGAATAGAATATTTAGAATATCATTGAATTGAAGTAGGTAAGAAAACGTATGTTTTTTTATTTATTAATTTTAATTATTATTAAAATAAAAAAGAATGCACAGGTATATATATATGTCTCTTTTTCTTCTTTTATTGTGGTACAGTTCTATTTGGAACAGCACATGCTGTGCTCTACCAAAAATTAAAAATTTTTTTCAATGTATTCAATGAAAAATTTCAATACAAAAATTTATTGAGAATTACTCCTCAAAAGCATCCCTAGAGAGATAAAATACCCCATTATAGAGCTATACAAGGTAACGTATGTTCTGATTCTGGGGTTTACATATACTCATTATTAGTGTTATAATTCAAATGGAAGAAGATTTCTTTTTAATTGAAAAAACTCAAAATAGATTAGTTATAAATCTATTTCTAATGATTTTCTTATCTTATATTATTAGAAATAAAAAATGTAAATTTGAATTCAAAAAAGGTCATGAATTTACAGTCAATAGTTAATGGTTCTGATTTGTACTAGATTCTATATTTTGTGACTGAAAATCTATATTTTTTTCGGAGTTGAAAAAAAAACAAGAGAAAATTTGAATCTAGTACAAATCATTTTGGCGGCATGGCCGAGTGGTAAGGCGGGGGACTGCAAATCCTTTTTCCCCAGTTCAAATCCGGGTGCCGCCTCAACAGGAGACTTGAAATCTCCTGTTATAAAACTATAACAAACGTAGGAAAAGACTCTTGATACTTTCTTTTCGTGATTCTAAGCCCCTGGCTCTCGAGGTTCTATTCTCTAACCTAAAGTTTTACCTATCAGATTAGAGGAAAACTAAAACGAGTGGAGGGAAATCCATTAGATTGGATAGGCAGAGAGGGAATTAAATTAATAGTTTTGGAAAGGATCTAAGATACTTTGGATATAGACTCATGAAAGTGTCGGAATGCTCAGACATTCAATCAATATTAGATTAGATGAAGAATTGCCTTTCGTTTTACTTCAAATAAAAATAAAAAACGATAAAAGAAAGAAAAAAGATTATTCTTTCTACATATGAGTCAGATTTTTTGGATACTTCGAAAAGTATCTGTTTACTTGTGTTTACATCTTGTCGATTCTACTAGAAATTCTATAATTAAGAATAACTCAGTATAAGATAAGTGGATTTTTTGGAGTAGTTCATCAATGGTGACCAAATATCTCTCCCTTTTTTTGACTCTGCACCAGTGATTTCACTATTATTAGTGAACAATAATGGAAAAGTTTCTTCATATTCATAGGGGACAGAATTCACATGGATATAGTAAGTCTCGCATGGGCTGGTTTAATGGTAGTA
>NW_026015962.1:15000-17500 GCF_020379485.1 Brassica napus | reverse complement strand
TGGGTGATTTTCGCCCACGAGGACTGTCCGTCAGTACACATATCAGCACGTTGGCCCTTCCCGTGGACTATCCGTGGGTGATTTTCGCCCACGAGGACTGTCCGTGGGTGATTTTCGCCTACGAGGACTGTCCGTGGGTGATTTTCGCCAACGAGGACTGTCCGTCAGTACGCATATCAGCACGTTGGCCCTTCCCGTGGACTGTCCGGGTGCTTTTCACCCACGAGGACTGTCCGTCAGTACGCATATCAGCACGTTGGCCCTTCCCGTGGACTGTCCGTGGGTAATTTTCGCCACGAGGACTGTCCGTGGGTGATTTTCGCCCACGAGGACTGTCCGTGGGTGATTTTCGCCTACGAGGACTGTCCGTGGGTTGATTTTCGCCCACGAGGACTGTCCGTCAGTACGCATATCAGCACGTTGGCCCTTCCCGTGGACTGTCCGGTTGATTTTCGCCCACGAGGACAGTACATCCGTACACATATCAGCACGTTGGCCCTTCCCGTGGACTATCCGTGGGTGATTTTCGCCACGAGGACTGTCCGTGGGTGATTTTCGCCCACGAGGACTGTCCGTCAGTACGCATATCAGCACGTTGGCCCTTCCCGTGGACTGTCCGTGGGTGATTTTCGCCCACGAGGACTGTCGTCAGTACGCATATCAGCACGTTGGCCCTTCCCGTGGACTGTCCGGTTGATTTTCGCCCACGAGGACAGTACATCCGTACACATATCAGCACGTTGCCCTTCCCGTGGACTACCGTGGGTGATTTTCGCCCACGAGGACTGTCCGTGGGTGATTTTCGCCTACGAGGACTGTCCGTGGGTGATTTTCGCCCACGAGGACTGTCCGTCAGTACGCATATCAGCACGTTGGCCCTTCCCGTGGACTGTCCGGGTGATTTTCGCCCACGAGGACAGTACATCAGTACACATATCAGCACGTTGGCCCTTCCCGTGGACTGTCCGGTTGATTTTCGCCCACGAGGACAGTACATCCGTACACATATCAGCACGTTGGCCCTTCCGTGGACTATCCGTGGGTGATTTTCGCCCACGAGGACTGTCCGTGGGTGATTTTCGCCTACGAGGACTGTCCGTGGGTGATTTTCGCCCACGAGGACTGTCCGTCAGTACGCATATCAGCACGTTGGCCCTTCCGTGGACTGTCCGTGGGTGATTTTCGCCCACGAGGACTGTCCGTCAGTACGCATATCAGCACGTTGGCCCTTCCCGTGTACTGTCCGTGGGTGATTTTCGCCCACGAGGACTGTCCGTGGGTGATTTTCGCCTACGAGGACTGTCCGTGGGTGATTTTCGCCCACGAGGACTGTCCGTCAGTACGCATATCAGCACGTTGGCCCTTCCCGTGGACTGTCCGTGGGTGATTTTCGCCCACGAGGACTGTCCGTCAGTACGCATATCAGCACGTTGGCCCTTCCCGTGTACTGTCCGTGGGTGATTTTTCGCCCACGAGGACTGTCCGTGGGTGATTTTCGCCTACGAGGACTGTCCGTGGGTGATTTTCGCCCACGAGGACTGTCCGTCAGTACGCATATCAGCACGTTGGCCCTTCCGTGGACTGTCGGGGTGATTTTCGCCCACGAGGACTGTCCGTTAGTACGCATATCAGCACGTTGGCCCTTCCCGTGGACTATCCGTGGGTGATTTTCGCCCACGAGGAATGTCCGTGGGTGATTTTCGCCTACGAGGACTGTCCGTCAGTAGACAATTGTGTACTGATGGACAGTCAACGTGGACTGTTTGGGTGATTTTCGCCCACGAGGACTGTCCGTTAGTACACATATCAGCAGCACGTTTGCCCTTCCCGTGGACTGTCAGTGGACAACTGACCCACGTTGACAGTCCATCAGTACACATATCGTGATTTTTGTCTGAGTGTACTGATAGCTTGAGAATTTTTCATGGACTGATGGTCCATGATGGTCTCATAATTTTCTTTGCTTCTAACCATGTCTTTTGCATGCTACAAGGTTCGGAGTTTTGTTGTCTTCACGGATGTCTATAGCAACTTTTGATCAACACTTGACATCCTAAACTCATTGTTGACATATTTTTGATGTTTCCTTTCAGAAAACTTTCTTCAAAAATATTAATTTTTGAATTTTGGCTTCTCGGGGGATTTGGCTGTCCGTGGGGGATTTTCGCCCACGACGTGGGTGATTTTCGCCACGACGTGGGTGATTTTCGCCACGACGTGGGTGATTTTCGCCCACGAGGACTGTCCGTGGGTGATTTTCGCCACGAGGACTGTCCGTCAGTACACATATCAGCACGTTGGCCCTTCCCGTGGACTATCCGGGTGATTTTGGCCCACGATGACTGTCCGTCAGTACGCATATCAGCACGTTGGCCCTTCCCGTGGACTGTCCGGGTGATTTTCGCCCACGAGGACAGTACATCAGTACACATATCAGCACGTTGGCCCTTCCGTGGACTGTCCGTGGGTAATTTTCGCCCACGAGGACTGTCCGTGGGTG
>NW_026015961.1:0-3770 GCF_020379485.1 Brassica napus | reverse complement strand
CGATTTGTGTCAAATGGATTAGTGCGATCCAAAACTTGAGATAATGGATGTAATCCGAAAAAGGATTTATAAGTAGTTGTTTAAACGGAGTTGAAGTTACCAAATTCTGAGGAGTAGGTATCAATTATGCCTAATTGCTCCGCCTATAGTGCCCTTAACTACATTTTCTAAACGAGCCAGAGCCAACCCGAGGGTCTTGTAAAGATCCGCTACAGAGCGAATTACGTTTATTTTTCAAATGATTCATATCATCAAGTGTACCCATTCCAATTTTCATCCCAATCAAATGATTCGGCAGCTGCTAATATAATCTCGTTGGTAACAAAAATATAATGTCTGAGGTATATTAAGATTAAGTCTCCAGTTAATATTTCGGCGACCAATCCTCCCCAATTCACACCTTTGGTGAAAGAATTTTTTTTGTAATTCCTTACATAAGGATTCAGAAAATATTGGATCCCCACCTACACAAGAAAATTGTTGATAAAACTCCAAAATAGCATTTTCTTTTGACCCAATTTTTTTTTTTCTCCTTATCGGTTAAGAAAGATAAGAAAATTTCAGGGTAGCAAACATTCTCTAGAATTTCTCTTAGATTCGAACCCATAGCTGATGATAGAACTAGAATAGATATTTTCTGTTTCCTACTCACACGAGCCCATTTCTTGCTGTTTTTTTATCAATCTCTCTAATTCTAGCCTGCCCCCCCAATCTGATATTATGGGATGCCGTTATAGACCGAAATCCCGTTATGATCCAATTCTGACTGGTAATAGATACCAGGACTTTGTAATATTTGATTATCACAACTCGGTATATTCCGTTTACTATAGAAGTTCCAAGGGAAATTCATAAAGGAATGTTTCCAATAAAATTCTTTGTTCTTGCATATTCCTATTGGTTTTCCAAATTCATCCCGCGGATACATTTAATTCAGAAGAATATGTAAGTAATTCATAGACAGCATCTCGTTCTTTTATCAGAGGTTTCTACCAATTGATATGTTTCACCAAATAATTGAAATTCAATTTCGTGATCTATATCTCAATTTTTGGAAATTGCGAAAGTCTTCTATTAACCCTGATCAATAAAACCGATAAAACCCTTCAAATTGTATCTGATTAATCCGGGTATTGTAGATGTTCCCTCTTTTCCATCCCCGAGCATCTTTTTTGAATTTATCATTTATCCGTTATTTTAAAAAATCCCATATCTCATTCTTCACCGAATCATATAGATAGAATTCGATCTAGCAATACTGGAAATTTATTCTGTTTACTGAATCACATGAAAATTTTATCCAACTCCAAGATATATGGAATGTATGAAATCCGTATGAACGGAGACTAGATTCAATTGGAATTTTTTTTATAAGAAAGAGATCGAAGGAACAGATTTAGAAATACGCTGTGGAACTTATGGAGTTTTGTAACGACTAGAAAAAAAAGTAATTTCATTTTCACCTATGATATTACATATCCAATTCGATCGCATACCATAAAAAACGGTATTCATGATAGGATCTGTTCGAGCAGATAAAATATAAAGAAATAGAAAAACTTTTTTTTAAACACTTTACTTTTTCATGTATTTGTATTCATTGTTCAAAAAATAGTTGCAGAAAAAAGATGGATTTTTACATATTTGAATAGAATATTTAGAATATCTTGAATTGAAGTAGGTAAGAAAAACGTATGTTTTTTTTATTTATTAATTTTAAATTATTATTAAAATAAAAAAGAATGCACAGGTATATATATATGTCTCTTTTTCTTCTTTTATTGTGGTACAGTTCTATTTGGAACAGCACACAGGCTGTGCTCTACCAAAAATTAAAAATTTTTTTTCAATGTATTCAATGAAAAATTTCAATACAAAAATTTATTGAGGAATTACTCCTCAAAGCATCCTAGGAGAGATAAAATACCCCATTATAGAGCTATACAAGGTAACGTATGTTCTGATTTCTGGGGTTTACATATACTCATTATTAGTGTTATAATTCAAATGGAAGAAGATTTCTTTTTAATTGAAAAAACTCAAATAGATTAGTTATAAAATCTATTTCTAATGATTTTCTTATCTTATATATTAGAAATAAAAAAATGTAAATTTGAATTCAAAAAAGGTCATGAATTTACAGTCAATAGTTAATGGTCTGATTTGTACTAGATTCTATATTTTGTGACTGAAAATCTATATTTTATTTTTCGGAGTTGAAAAAAAAACAAGAGAAAATTGAATCTAGTACAAAATCATTTTGGCGGCATGGCCGAGTGGTAAGGCGGGGGACTGCAAATCCTTTTCCCCAGTTCAAATCCGGTGCCTGCGCTCAACAGGAGACTTGAAATCTCCTGTTATAAAACTATAACAAACGTAGGAAAAGACTCTTGATACTTTCTTTTCGTGATTCTAAGCCCCTGGCTCTCGAGGTTCTATTCTCTAACCTAAGTTTTACCTATCAGATTAGAGGAAAACTAAAAACGAGTGGAGGGAAATCCATTAGATTGGATAGTCAGAGAGGGAATTAAATTAATAGTTTGGAAAGGATCTAAGATACTTTGGATATAGACTCATGAAAGTGTCGGAATGCTCAGACATTCAATCAATATTAGATTAGATGAAGAATTGCCTTTCGTTTTACTTCATAAAAATAAAAAACGATTAAAGAAAGAAAAAAAAAAAGATTATTCTTTCTACAGTATGAGTAAGATTTTTTTGGATACTTCGAAAAGTATCTGTTTACTTGTGTTTACATCTTGTCGATTCTACTAGAAATTCTATAATTAAGAATTAACTCAGTATAAGATAAGTGGATTTTTTGGAGTAGTTCATCAATGGTGACCAAATATCTCTCCCTTTTTTTGACTCTGCACCAGTGATTTCACTATTATAGTGAAACAATAATGGAAAAGTTTCTTCATATTCATAGGGGACAGAATTCACATGGATATAGTAAGTCTCGCATGGGCTGGTTTAATGGGTAGTTTTTAATTTTTCCCTCTCTCTCGTAGTGTGGGGAAGAAGTGGACTCTAGAAGTACTCCTAATTGCGATAATAATCAAACTCTATCAACCTGTATCAATTGTTTTAGTTTTCTAGACCGGCCGGCCACTTTTTTAAGATCTTTTTTTAGAAATTGGATTTATATTTTTGTTTATTGACTCATTTTATTTTTTGATATCAGAGTTTATACGTTAACCATTCATGGGATAACCACTTTCGAAAATCTCAGAGGTTTCCATCGAATTCGGATTATCCGTATTAAATGGATCAAACAAACCAAATGAATGAGAAAGTATGTACATAGATTCATATTCTATATTAATTTATATTTACATTTATAAAGAAAAGAGAGATATGGGGATTCCTTTATATTAAGATATTTCACTGTATCTTTACAGTACAAAACCATAATGGCTAGTATGGTAGAAAGAGATCTCTTCTACCATACTAGCGGGCCCTTTAGGATTACTAGAATCTAATGCATTCCTTCATTAAGACGAGAATGACATCCTTTTTGTCATTGATAGTCAAATTGTATTCCAATTAATTATTTTGACTCTAACCGTTTTTACGTAAATTATAAGCAAAAAAGCAGTAGGAGGAACGAGATGAAGGAGTGCAGTAGCATAAATGCAAGAATAGTTCCTTCCCTAATTAATCGTTTATATTTATTTTTTTTTCTTTGGAATTTATCTCGGATTTAATCCCATAGAGATGAGCAATCTTTCGCTGTAAAAATTCACTCAGATGAATTAGATTTCGAT
>NW_026015960.1:0-2137 GCF_020379485.1 Brassica napus | reverse complement strand
TTTGGACCGATATCAACAAGAGCTGTTTATTTAATATCATAAATGAGATAAATCTTAGAAATCTATCTATGTAATAGAGTGGATCCCTAAGGTATTGAGCAGCGGTGCTGTTTGCTGTACTAGCATCAGATCCTAAAGACAGTAAGTCCTTTTTCTTTTTTGAGTATGAAGTATGAAAAAAGTCTTTTTCAACGATTCTATATAAATTTATATATGAAAGCGCGGGATAGTTACCTTTCAGAAAATTCTAATATCTAATAACAGTGACATGCATTTTTTTTTCTGGAGGTAGGAGAAAAGATAAAACTTATATTAGATTAATTAATATATTTAATTAAATCAAACGAAAGTTTGAAACTCATGTAATTACTCTCTTTTGTTTAATCCAAGAAAAACCGAATGAATATCTATAAGAAATCTTCATTCAATTAGATATAAAGTTAAAGTAGGTTAAGTGAAAAAACTGGTACACCAAAACAAAGAGTTGGTTGTCGAGCAGTATGAGGTAGGAAACTCTCAAGTACGGTTCTCAGAGGAGGGAAATTGACCCGCCTATTCGACCGTGGAGAACAGGCCATTCAACAAGGAGATTCTGAAATGGCGGAGGCTTGGTTTGCTCAAGCCGCCGAGTATTGGACAACAGCATAACGCTTACTCGCTGGTAATTATATTGAAGCACAGAATTGTGTGACGATCACGAGGCGCTTCGAATAAGACACTTTCTTGTTTCTTTTTTTTTTATTCTTATAATATATCTTTTTGTTTTTTACAATTATATTGTTTTTTAGTTTCTTGGCCTCTCGGTCAAATAAACCAGATTCTTTTTTCTATCAGAAGAAACCAATCCCAGAAAAAAAAATTTCATTATATCCTTTTCCACAATCGTTCTATTTAATCTTGGTTCTCTAGGGATAAGTAGTACATGAATATGAGAATATCTATAATATCTAATATCTAGTTTTTTCTATTTTTCTTTTCGACTATTAAAACGAATAAAGGGATTTGAAATGTGACTAAATATCAATACTAGAATGTTTCTTAGTAATGACTAATAAGCGGTTATTGAAATAGGATAATATCCTCTATTTAAAAACATAAACATAGGCTATATTTCGGAACTTATAATTGAAATATGAATACACTAGATTAGGTTATAAAAAAAAATTATTTGTGTACCAATACTAATGTAAAGGTGCGAAAAACGCTTTTTAATAAAAAAAAAAAAGGGGGGGGTCCGTTGAGCACCCTATGGATATGTCATAATAGATCCGAACACACTGCCCCAGATCGACTTCCAGATCATAATGCTCTAGTGAATAACTAAAGAAAATGGATGAATAGATGGGAGATAGAAGAGAAAGAACAAAATTCTAAGCATCTATCATCGGTTCACTAATTATTTGAGTGACTGTTGGCGGGTTTCTTTGTATGTGTTGTCCGGAAAGAGGAGGACTCAATGATTATTCGTTCGCCGGAACCAGAAGTCAAAATTTGGTAGATAGGGATCCCATAAAAACTTCTTTCGAGGAATGGGCTAACCCCGGTCATTTCTCAAGAACAAAGCTAAGGGACCTGATACTACCACTTGGATCTGGAACCTACATGCTGATGCTCACGATTTTGATAGTCATACCAGTGATTTGGAGGAAATCTCTCGAAAAGTATTTAGTGCCCATTTTGGCCAACTCTCTATCATCTTTCTTTGGCTGAGTGGCATGTATTTCCACGGTGCTCGTTTTTCCAATTATGAAGCATGGCTGAGTGATCCTACTCACATTGGACCTAGTGCTCAGGTGGTGTGGCCAATAGTGGGCCAAGAAAATCTGAATGGAGATGTGGGCGGAGGCTTCCGAGGAATACAAATAACCTCTGGCTTTTTCAGCTTTGGCGAGCATCTGGAATAACTAGTGAATTACACACTTTATTGTACCGCCATTTGCGCATTGGTTTCGCAGCCTTAATGCTTTTGCTGGTTGGTTCCATTATCACAAAGCAGCTCCAAAATTGGCTTGGTTCCAAGATGTGTAGAATCTATGTTGAATCACCATTTAGCAGGGCTACTAGGATTGGGTCCTTTCGTGGGCAGGACATCAAGTACATGTATCTTTACGATTAACCCAATTTCTAAATGCTGGAG
>NW_026015959.1:15000-25000 GCF_020379485.1 Brassica napus | reverse complement strand
TCGATAGGTAAATCAAATATATATATATATTAAATATATATACAATAGACGCATAGTGGTTAGTAGCTCATTTCGCAACTAGAAGCGAGAATCGATAACTTAACTTATCAATCCATCGTCTAATTAGGGAAGAAAGATGGATTCTGTCTGACTTTCTTGGGTTAGTGTTAGATAGGGACACTACTATTTCTTAACAATGAGATGAGGCAATCTATTAAGTAAAGTAAAAAAAACGAAACTTAACCCTCTTTTTTATTTTTTTCTGTCAGACCAATCACTTCTTTAAAAGATTTTATACTAGACTTTTTTTCGATTTTTTTTTTTTTTCATATTTCCACTTCAAATATAAAAAGAAAATATATCGATTTTTTTTATAGAATTGTGATTAGAATATGAATATAAATGTAAAATAAAAAAATGATATAGAATGCTATAGAAAAAAATAAAAAATCTTATAAGCTAGTCATACCATTTGATTATATTGACAATTTTAAAAAACTGATCATACTATGATCATAGTATGATGGCGGTTGAGCAAGTATGCCCCCATCGTCTAGTGGTTCAGGACATCTCTCTTTCAAGGAGGCAGCGGGGATTCGACTTCCCCTGGGGGTAGGGTACTACGAAAGGAAGTTGATCATGGATTATCCATAAAGTTCGAATAGATTCTTCCTGGGTCGATGCCCGAGCGGTTAATGGGGACGGACTGTAAATTCGTTGGCAATATGTCTACGCTGGTTCAAATCCAGCTCGGCCCAATAATTCGCTGTCTACATAACCTTTTTGTTTTGCATAATTGACAGAGAAGGGTAAGAAAAAAGTCAAATATCTGGGTATATTTCGACTTTACTTTTTTCTTTATTTCTTGTGGCTCGTTACTTTTTGTTTCCATAAAAAATTACAATAAAAAATAGATTATCAATCGATTTTAGAATAATGCAAGGATTACTAGTAATCGGCCTTGATATCACTTTAGTGATATCCATATAGATATCAATATATTACTTGTGATTTTCTTTGTTACAAAACACTAATTTGAATCTAAAATTGAAATGATTATGATGAAATCATAAGAAGGAATATGTAAGCTACCCGCTTTATTTCCATGGGATTGTAGTTCAATTGGTCAGAGCACCGCCCTGTCAAGGCGGAAGCTGCGGGTTCGAGCCCCGTCAGTCCCGGCGGATTCAATTAAAAAAAAAGACATAAACTCCCCTTTTTGTTTCTGGGCAAGGGGATCAAAATGGTTTCGGTTATCTTTTTGTTTTATTTTTCTTTTTTCATCAAGCAAAAGAAAGGGGTATTTCTTTTGCACCAATTTAAAGACATATGTAAATTAGTATAATTATAATTATTGAGAGCATTCACCACTTCAAGAACGAGATACTGTATGGGGTTTCCTCTTTTTGTCAATTAATCTCCCATTAACTCGTGTAGGAAAATAAAATAGGATAGCGTATAATACGTTTGCCAAGAGTACCTATATATACTTTTGTTTCTATGAAGTCAAGGAAGTGAAAATAGTTCGAATCCAACCAAGTAAAGAGGATGTTTCAAAAAAAAAGATCAAATTAGTCTTCCCTAATGAATATGCTCTTTTTAAAGATTAGAGTCGATGTCGAAGAAAAACTCGTAAGAAAATTTAATATAGTTAATTTTTTGGAATATTTTCGTTTTTTTTTTTCGGGACTCGTCTTTATCACATTTCCTTTGTTTTACAAAAAGATCATAGACCCTTACAAAAACAAAATTTTGAAAATTTCAAATTGAAATTTCGTACTTGTTTTCTCTATTTGATTTCTATTGTTTATTTAAGGTTCTTTAGAAACTTTTTATAAACAATCGAAGTATAAAAGGTTTTTTATGATATTTCATCAGATGATTGTACAAGGAAAGTACTAGGTTGTAGAAAAGAAAGCGGTGAAAAAGAATCATAAATAAATAGTTTTTTATTGGATCAGGAATCTCATTATGTATTCGGTGTGGATAAAAGATCTTCCTATGTTATACTATTAAATTCTTGACGATGAATCGATTTTATAGCTCCGATATTGTTATTCATGATATTTCTTTCATTCGATATCATCGAAATCTAATTCATCTGAGTGAGTTTACAAGCGAAAGATTTCTCATCTCTATGGGATTAAATCCCGAGATATTCCAAAGAAAAAAAAATAAATAATAAACGATTTAATTATGGAAGTCAATATTCTTGCATTTATTGCTACTGCACTCTTCATTCTCGTTCCTACTGCTTTTTTGCTTATAATTTACGTAAAAACGGTTAGTCAAAATAATTAATTTGAATACAATTTGACTATCAATGACAAAAAAGGATGTCAATTTCTCGTCTTAAATGAAAGGAATGCATTAGATTCAGTAGTATCCTAAGGGGCCCGCTAGTATGGTAGAAAGAGATCTCTTTCTACCATACTAGCCATTATGGTTATTGTAATGTATAAAGATACAAGTGAAATATCTTAATATAAAGGAATCCACCCATATCTCTCTTTTTCTTTATAAATGTAAATATAAATTAATATAGAATATGAAATCTATGTACATACTTTCTCAATTTCATTTGTTTGTTTGATCCATTTAATACGGATAATCCGAATTCGATGGAAACCTCTTGAGATTTCGAAAGGGGGTTATCCCATGAATGGTTAACGGTATAAACTCTGATATCAAAAAATAAAATGAGTCAATAAAACAAAACATAAATCCAATTTCTAAAAAAAGATCTTAAAAAAATTGCCGGCCGGTCTAGAAAACTAAAACAATTGATACAGGTTGATAGAGTTTGATTATTATCGCAATTAGGAGTACTTCTAGAGTCCACTTCTTCCCCACACTACGAGAGAGAGGGAAAATGTAAAAACTACCATTAAACCAGCCCATGCGAGACTTACTATATCCATGTGAATTCTGTCCCCTATGAATATGAAGAAACTTTTCCATTATTGTTCACTAATAATAGTGAAATCACTGGTGCAGAGTCAAAAAAAGGGAGAGATATTTGGTCACCATTGATGAACTACTCCAAAAAATCCACTTATCTTATACTGAGTTATTCTTAATTATAGAATTTCTAGTAGAATCGACAAGATGTAAACACAAGTAAACAGATACTTTTCGAAGTATCCAAAAAATCTGACTCATATGTAGAAAGAATAATCTTTTTTCTTTCTTTTATCGTTTTTTATTTTTATTTGAAGTAAAACGAAAGGCAATTCTTCATCTAATCTAATATTGATTGAATGTCTGAGCATTCCGACACTTTCATGAGTCTATATCCAAAGTATCTTAGATCCTTTCCAAAACTATTAATTTAATTCCCTCTCTGCCTATCCAATCTAATGGATTTCCCTCCACTCGTTTTAGTTTTCCTCTAATCTGATAGGTAAAACTTTAGGTTAGAGAATAGAACCTCGAGAGCCAGGGGCTTAGAATCACGAAAAGAAAGTATCAAGAGTCTTTTCCTACGTTTGTTATAGTTTTATAACAGGAGATTTCAAGTCTCCTGTTGAGGCGGCACCCGGATTTGAACTGGGGAAAAAGGATTTGCAGTCCCCCGCCTTACCACTCGGCCATGCCGCCAAAATGATTTGTACTAGATTCAAATTTTCTCTTGTTTTTTTTTCAACTCCGAAAAAAATATAGATTTTCAGTCACAAAATATAGAATCTAGTACAAATCAGAACCATTAACTATTGACTGTAAATTCATGACCTTTTTTGAATTCAAATTTACATTTTTTATTTCTAATAATATAAGATAAGAAAATCATTAGAAATAGATTTATAACTAATCTATTTTGAGTTTTTTCAATTAAAAAGAAATCTTCTTCCATTTGAATTATAACACTAATAATGAGTATATGTAAACCCCAGAATCAGAACATACGTTACCTTGTATAGCTCTATAATGGGGTATTTTATCTCTCTAGGGATGCTTTTGAGGAGTAATTCTCAATAAATTTTTGTATTGAAATTTTTCATTGAATACATTGAAAAAAAAATTTTAATTTTTGGTAGAGCACAGCATGTGCTGTTCCAAATAGAACTGTACCACAATAAAAGAAGAAAAAGAGACATATATATATACCTGTGCATTCTTTTTTATTTTAATAATAATTAAAATTAATAAATAAAAAAACATACGTTTTCTTACCTACTTCAATTCAATGATATTCTAAATATTCTATTCAAAATAGGTAAAAATCCATCTTTTTTCTGCAACTATTTTTTTGAACAATGAAATACAAATACATGAAAAAGTAAAGTGTTTAAAAAAAAGTTTTCTATTTCTTATATGTTTATCTGCTCGAACAGATCCTATCATGAATACCGTTTTTTATGGTATGCGATCGAATTGGAATATGTAATATCATAGGTGAAAATGAAATTACTTTTTTTCTAGTCGTTACAAAACTCCATAAGTTCCAGCGGTATTTCTAAATTCTGTTCCATTCGGATCTCTTTCTTATAAAAAAAATTCCAATTGAATCTAGTCTCCGTTCATACGGATTTCATACATTCCATATATCTTGGAGTTGGATAAAATTTCATGTGATTCAGTAAACAGAATAGAAATTCCATTATTGCTAGATCGAATTCTATCTATATGATTCGGTGAAGAATGAGATATGGGATTTTTAAAATAAACGGATAAATGATAAATTCAAAAAAGATGCTCGGGGATGGAAAAGAGGGAACATCTACAATACCCGGATTTAATCAGATACAATTTGAAGGGTTTTATCGGTTTATTGATCAGGGTTTAATAGAAGAACTTTCGCAATTTCCAAAAATTGAAGATATAGATCACGAAATTGAATTTCAATTATTTGTGGAAACATATCAATTGGTAGAACCTCTGATAAAAGAACGAGATGCTGTCTATGAATTACTTACATATTCTTCTGAATTATATGTATCCGCGGGATTAATTTGGAAAACCAATAGGAATATGCAAGAACAAAGAATTTTTATTGGAAACATTCCTTTAATGAATTCCCTTGGAACTTCTATAGTAAACGGAATATACCGAGTTGTGATCAATCAAATATTACAAAGTCCTGGTATCTATTACCAGTCAGAATTGGATCATAACGGGATTTCGGTCTATACCGGCACCATAATATCAGATTGGGGGGCAGGCTAGAATTAGAGATTGATAAAAAAGCAAGAATATGGGCTCGTGTGAGTAGGAAACAGAAAATATCTATTCTAGTTCTATCATCAGCTATGGGTTCGAATCTAAGAGAAATTCTAGAGAATGTTTGCTACCCTGAAATTTTCTTATCTTTCTTAACCGATAAGGAGAAAAAAAAAATTGGGTCAAAGAAAATGCTATTTGGAGTTTTATCAACAATTTTCTTGTGTAGGTGGGGATCCAATATTTCTGAATCCTTATGTAAGAATTACAAAAAAAATTCTTTCACCAAGGTGTGAATTGGGAGGATTAGTGCGATCCAAAACTGGAGATAATGGATGTACCGAAAAAGGATTCATAATAGTTGTTAACGAGTTGAATTACCAAATTCTGAGGAGTAGGTATCAATTTATGCCTAATTGCTCCGCCTATAGTTCCCTTAACTACATTTTCTAAACGAGCCAGAGCCAACGACCCGCTCTTGTAAAAGATCCGCTACAGAGCGAATACGTTTATTTTTCAAATGATTCATATCATCAAGTGTACCCATTCCAAATTTCATCCCAATCAAATGATCGGCAGCTGCTAATATATCTCGTGGTAACAAAAATATATTGTTCTGAGGTATATTAAGATTAAGTCTCCAGTTAATATTTCGGCGACCAATCCTCCCCAATTCACACCTTTGGTGAAAGAATTTTTTTTGTAATTCCTTACATAAGGATTCAGAAAATATTGGATCCCCACCTACACAAGAAAATTGTTGATAAAACTCCAAAATAGCATTTTCTTTTGACCCAATTTTTTTTTTCTCCTTATCGGTTAAGAAAGATAAGAAAATTTCAGGGTAGCAAACATTCTCTAGAATTTCTCTTAGATTCGAACCCATAGCTGATGATAGAACTAGAATAGATATTTTCTGTTTCCTACTCACACGAGCCCATATTCTTGCTTTTTTATCAATCTCTAATTCTAGCCTGCCCCCCCAATCTGATATTATGGTGCCGGTATAGACCGAAATCCCGTTATGATCCAATTCTGACTGGTAATAGATACCAGGACTTTGTAATATTTGATTGATCACAACTCGGTATATTCCGTTTACTATAGAAGTTCCAAGGGAATTCATTAAAGGAATGTTTCCAATAAAAATTCTTTGTTCTTGCATATTCCTATTGGTTTTCCAAATTAATCCCGCGGATACATATAATTCAGAAGAATATGTAAGTAATTCATAGACAGCATCTCGTTCTTTTATCAGAGGTTCTACCAATTGATATGTTTCCACAAATAATTGAAATTCAATTTCGTGATCTATATCTTCAATTTTTGGAAATTGCGAAAGTTCTTCTATTAAACCCTGATCAATAAACCGATAAAACCCTTCAAATTGTATCTGATTAAATCCGGGTATTGTAGATGTTCCCTCTTTTCCATCCCCGAGCATCTTTTTTGAATTTATCATTTATCCGTTTATTTTAAAAATCCCATATCTCATTCTTCACCGAATCATATAGATAGAATTCGATCTAGCAATAATGGAATTTCTATTCTGTTTACTGAATCACATGAAATTTTATCCAACTCCAAGATATATGGAATGTATGAAATCCGTATGAACGGAGACTAGATTCAATTGGAATTTTTTTTATAAGAAAGAGATCCGAATGGAACAGAATTTAGAAATACCGCTGGAACTTATGGAGTTTTGTAACGACTAGAAAAAAAGTAATTTCATTTTCACCTATGATATTACATATTCCAATTCGATCGCATACCATAAAAAACGGTATTCATGATAGGATCTGTTCGAGCAGATAAACATATAAGAAATAGAAAACTTTTTTTTAAACACTTTACTTTTTCATGTATTTGTATTTCATTGTTCAAAAAAATAGTTGCAGAAAAAAGATGGATTTTTACCTATTTTGAATAGAATATTTAGAATATCATTGAATTGAAGTAGGTAAGAAAACGTATGTTTTTTATTTATTAATTTTAATTATTATTAAAATAAAAAAGAATGCACAGGTATATATATATGTCTCTTTTTCTTCTTTTATTGTGGTACAGTTCTATTTGGAACAGCACATGCTGTGCTCTACCAAAAATTAAAAATTTTTTTCAATGTATTCAATGAAAAATTTCAATACAAAAATTTATTGAGAATTACTCCTCAAAAGCATCCCTAGAGAGATAAAATACCCCATTATAGAGCTATACAAGGTAACGTATGTTCTGATTCTGGGGTTTACATATACTCATTATTAGTGTTATAATTCAAATGGAAGAAGATTTCTTTTTAATTGAAAAAACTCAAAATAGATTAGTTATAAATCTATTTCTAATGATTTTCTTATCTTATATTATTAGAAATAAAAAATGTAAATTTGAATTCAAAAAAGGTCATGAATTTACAGTCAATAGTTAATGGTTCTGATTTGTACTAGATTCTATATTTTGTGACTGAAAATCTATATTTTTTTCGGAGTTGAAAAAAAAACAAGAGAAAATTTGAATCTAGTACAAATCATTTTGGCGGCATGGCCGAGTGGTAAGGCGGGGGACTGCAAATCCTTTTTCCCCAGTTCAAATCCGGGTGCCGCCTCAACAGGAGACTTGAAATCTCCTGTTATAAAACTATAACAAACGTAGGAAAAGACTCTTGATACTTTCTTTTCGTGATTCTAAGCCCCTGGCTCTCGAGGTTCTATTCTCTAACCTAAAGTTTTACCTATCAGATTAGAGGAAAACTAAAACGAGTGGAGGGAAATCCATTAGATTGGATAGGCAGAGAGGGAATTAAATTAATAGTTTTGGAAAGGATCTAAGATACTTTGGATATAGACTCATGAAAGTGTCGGAATGCTCAGACATTCAATCAATATTAGATTAGATGAAGAATTGCCTTTCGTTTTACTTCAAATAAAAATAAAAAACGATAAAAGAAAGAAAAAAGATTATTCTTTCTACATATGAGTCAGATTTTTTGGATACTTCGAAAAGTATCTGTTTACTTGTGTTTACATCTTGTCGATTCTACTAGAAATTCTATAATTAAGAATAACTCAGTATAAGATAAGTGGATTTTTTGGAGTAGTTCATCAATGGTGACCAAATATCTCTCCCTTTTTTTGACTCTGCACCAGTGATTTCACTATTATTAGTGAACAATAATGGAAAAGTTTCTTCATATTCATAGGGGACAGAATTCACATGGATATAGTAAGTCTCGCATGGGCTGGTTTAATGGTAGTTTTTACATTTTCCCTCTCTCTCGTAGTGTGGGGAAGAAGTGGACTCTAGAAGTACTCCTAATTGCGATAATAATCAAACTCTATCAACCTGTATCAATTGTTTTAGTTTTCTAGACCGGCCGGCAATTTTTTTTAAGATCTTTTTTTAGAAATTGGATTTATGTTTTGTTTTATTGACTCATTTTATTTTTTGATATCAGAGTTTATACCGTTAACCATTCATGGGATAACCCCCTTTCGAAATCTCAAGAGGTTTCCATCGAATTCGGATTATCCGTATTAAATGGATCAAACAAACAAATGAAATTGAGAAAGTATGTACATAGATTTCATATTCTATATTAATTTATATTTACATTTATAAAGAAAAAGAGAGATATGGGTGGATTCCTTTATATTAAGATATTTCACTTGTATCTTTATACATTACAATAACCATAATGGCTAGTATGGTAGAAAGAGATCTCTTTCTACCATACTAGCGGGCCCCTTAGGATACTACTGAATCTAATGCATTCCTTTCATTTAAGACGAGAAATTGACATCCTTTTTTGTCATTGATAGTCAAATTGTATTCAAATTAATTATTTTGACTAACCGTTTTTACGTAAATTATAAGCAAAAAAGCAGTAGGAACGAGAATGAAGAGTGCAGTAGCAATAAATGCAAGAATATTGACTTCCATAATTAAATCGTTTATTATTTATTTTTTTTTCTTTGGAATATCTCGGGATTTAATCCCATAGAGATGAGAAATCTTTCGCTTGTAAACTCACTCAGATGAATTAGATTTCGATGATATCGAATGAAAGAAATATCATGAATAACAATATCGGAGCTATAAAATCGATTCATCGTCAAGAATTTAATAGTATAACATAGGAAGATCTTTTATCCACACCGAATACATAATGAGATTCCTGATCCAATAAAAAACTATTTATTTATGATTCTTTTTCACCGCTTTCTTTTCTACAACCTAGTACTTTCCTTGTACAATCATCTGATGAAATATCATAAAAAACCTTTTATACTTCGATTGTTTATAAAAAGAGTTTCTAAAGAACCTTAAATAAACAATAGAAATCAAATAGAGAAAACAAGTACGAAATTTCAATTTGAAATTTTCAAAATTTTGTTTTTGTAAGGGTCTATGATCTTTTTGTAAAACAAAGGAAATGTGATAAAGACGAGTCCCGAAAAAAAAAAACGAAAATATTCCAAAAAATTAACTATATTAAATTTTCTTACGAGTTTTTCTTCGACATCGACTCTAATCTTTAAAAAGAGCATATTCATTAGGGAAGACTAATTTGATCTTTTTTTTGAAACATCCTCTTTACTTGGTTGGATTCGAACTATTTTCACTTCCTTGACTTCATAGAAACAAAAGTATATATAGGTACTCTTGGCAAACGTATTATACGCTATCCTATTTTATTTTCCTACACGAGTTAATGGGAGATTAATTGACAAAAAGAGGAAACCCCATACAGTATCTCGTTCTTGAAGTGGTGAATGCTCTCAATAATTATAATTATACTAATTTACATATGTCTTTAAATTGGTGCAAAAGAAATACCCCT
>NW_026015959.1:0-2500 GCF_020379485.1 Brassica napus | reverse complement strand
AATAATATTCTAAAGCTTTGGTATGTTCCCCATTACTTGTGTGGATAAGGCCTATATTATAGAGTATATAACTTCGATCATAGGGGTCAATTTCTAGTCGCATAGCTTCATAATAATTCTGTAATGCTTCCGCATAATTTCCTTCAGATTGAGCCGACATCCGTTACGGTCGTCATTCGCTTTAACGAATTCTCCGTTTCAGAACCGTATGTGAGATTTTCATCTCATACGGCTCCTCCTTTAGGTGCATAATGAAAATAATAAATATATGGATATGGAAAAATTTGATGTCATTATGAACTAAGCGGGGCTAATGTTTTTACAAGAAATCCCTAGCCAACCTTCTTGTAAAAGATCTTTTCTTACTACCAAGTGGATTCATATTCATACTAGATAAAAATAAAAAAGGAAACTCTAACAATTTCTTTGTTCTCAACGCCCCTAAATTTCCAGGAATTAGTCACTTCAACAGTCTTCAATGGTTATACGGGTATCCAAAGTACGGACGAGATGGATGTTTATTGTTCCAACCATTTTAATTAGTCCCAATCCCAAAGAAGAAGAAAGAAAAGGAATCTTTTTGAAGAAAGTTTTCGTGTTGTTGATTTCTCGGCGTAGTGCTTCTTCCCCTGTGCCTCCTATTCGTATATTGTATTAGTCTAGTAGGATTGATCTGTAATACGGGAACCGTAGGTAAAAAACCTTTTGCTCAATACTAGAATTCATAATTGAAGCATCTAAGGCTGCACTAATCGTGGATACATGACAGAAGGGATTGCTTTTTTATATTATAAACTTCACCTTCAAAAGCGTAGATTTTTTTCAATACTCATTTTTTTCTATTCCAAATCGGTGAGAAATAGAAAAAAATGATAATGATAATCAAATCGCACCATCTCTGTAATAAGTAAATGCCTCTTTTTCTCCGGAAGTTGTCGGAATGACTCGTAATAAGATATCGGCTACAATTGTAAAGGTTTTATCAATAAAATTTCCATTTATACGCGATCTTGGCATAGGTAGTAATCCATTCTATAACTCTTTTTATTTCCTTTAACTTTTCTTTTGTGAGAAAATTTTCTCACAAACAAAGGAATTTTATAGTACGAACTAACATAAAAGCGGACTCGTTTTTTATAAAAAATATTCTATCTACTTCCAATTTTTCTAGATATAAAATCTACATTTCTTTGCTATGGAAAATGCTGGGAAGAGCAAACAAGGGATCCAAACCTCCCTACCAATCTATGATACATGAATAGGAAAAAGATTCCCCGACAAAATCCCTTACCTTGTCCCTTTTTAGTTTTAATCAAAAAAGCGGGCAAAGGGGAGTTGTCCGAACTCTTGTTTTTAGTGATTTTTTTTTACTTCACTTAGGTTTTTTAAGTCTGGCGAGAGTAATATTCTACGACAAGCAATTCATTTATTTTCAAACCGACGCATTTCCTATCTATTATTTGATTGACTAACCCTTCATATTGGAATGTGTGAAGAGTCAGATGGTTTGGCAATTCCTCGGGGGCAGATGACTCAAGAAGATTTTGAACCAAAGTTCTAGAGTTTTGTTCATCCTTCACTGTAATAATATCTCGGGGTTTGCATCGATAACTTGGTATATCAACTATACGACCATTAACTAAAATATGCCCATGGTTAACTAATTGGCGCGCTTGAGGAATAGTCAAAGCCATACCCAACCGAAAAAGGATGTTATCCAAACGCATTTCAAGTAATTGTAATAAAACTTGACCCGTTGACCCCTTAGCTTTTCCGGCGATACGAACATATTTAAGTAATTGGCGTTCTGTAAGACCATAATGAAAACGCAATTTTTGTTTTCTTCTAAACGAATACGATATTGAGATTTTTTTCCGGAGCGTGATTGGTTTCTAAGATCGCTTCCTGCCCTAGGCCTTTTACTAGTTAGTCCCGGTAAAGCCCCCAGACGGCGTATTTTTTTAAAACGAGGCCCTCGGTAACGTGACATAAAGACTCCTTTTTTTATTGAAATTGTACAAAAACTAAACAAAATTAAAACTGAACTAAATGATAATGATAAATAACGTAAAATCCACTCCAATAAACTATTGGAATACAAAGAGTCAGAAGATATATTCTCTCAATATACAGATTTTTTTTATTGTATATACAATATATATAAATCAATAAATCACAAAATTTTCCTTTATTTTCTTCATTTATTTTGCCAAGATCTAACCCTTTTACCCCAATATATATTCCTATATGGAAGTTTATATGACATAATATAATGGCGTGGTAACTCTTGGAAAAAGGTGAAAGAAGTCTTTTCAATCTTTTTTTTTTTGAAAGTACATTAAAAATCATGTAAAAAAAATGAAAAACTATGTAAAAGCCGGCTATCGGAATCGAACCGATGACCATCGCATTACAAATGCGATGCTCTAACCTCTGAGCTAAGCGGGCTCAACTAAAATAGTGTATACAAATTCACTAACTATCTATTTAATTCGATTTA
>NW_026015958.1:15000-27500 GCF_020379485.1 Brassica napus | reverse complement strand
GGACATAAATTGGGAGAATTTTCACCTACTATAAATTTTAGAGGACACGCGAAAAATGATAATAGATCTCGTCGTTAATTAAATGAATTCAAAAAAATGAATAATGAATTATTTTTTTTTTAGTGAGAGGTAAACCTTATGATAAAGAAGAAAAAGAAGAAATCATATACTTCCGTATATGCTTTAGGGCAATATATATCTTGTCTGCCCACAAAGCACGGAGAGTTATTGATCAGATCCGTGGACGTTCCTACGAAGAAGCACTTATGATATTAGAACTTATGCCGTATCGAGGATGTTATCCCATTT
This sequence comes from Brassica napus, assembly GCF_020379485.1. Classification (NCBI taxonomy): domain Eukaryota; kingdom Viridiplantae; phylum Streptophyta; class Magnoliopsida; order Brassicales; family Brassicaceae; genus Brassica; species Brassica napus. The sequence goes on along the minus strand of NW_026015958.1, from coordinate 27,191 downwards.
TTAAATTAGTTTATTCTGCAGCAGCAAATGCTAGTCATAATAAGGGTTTCAAAGAAACCAATTTAGTCATTAGTAAAGCTGAAGTGAATCAAGGAATACGGTGAAAAAAATTAAAACCTCGGGCACGAGGACGGAGTTACCCAATAAAAAGATCCACTTGTCATATAACTATCGTATTGGAAGATATATCCTTATATCAACAATATGAAGAAATTTAATGTATTTAAAAAACCTGGATGCAGCAATTGAAAACATAAATCTAACATGTTACGATACATATAGTAGTGGAGGCCCATGGGACAAAAAATAAATCCACTTGGTTTCAGACTGGTACAACCCAAAGTCATCATTCTATTTGGTTTGCACAACCAAAAAAGTATTCTGAAGGTTTAGAAGAAGATAAAAAAATACGAGACTGTATTAAAAATTATGTCCAAAAAAATATAAGAATATCCTCTGGTATGGAGGAATTGCACGTATCGAAATTCAAAAAAGAATCGATCTCATTCAGATCATAATCTATATGGGATTTCCTAATTATTAATTGAAGATAAACCCCGAAGAATCGAAGAATTACAGATGAATGTTCAAAAAGAACTTAATTGTGTCAATAGAAAACTCAACATTGCTATTACCCGAATTTCCAATCCGTATGGGCATCCTAATATTCTTGCAGAATTTATAGCTGGCCAATTAAAAATCGCGTTTCTTTTCGAAAAGCAATGAAAAAAGCTATTGAATAAAACTGAACAGGCGAATACAAAAGGAATTCAAGTACAAATTGCAGGACGTATCGACGGAAAAGAAATTGCACGTGTTGAATGGGATCAGAGAAGGCAGAGTTCCTTTACAAACAATTGAAGCTAAAATTGATTATTGTTCCTATACAGTTCGAAATATTTAGGGTTTAGGAATAAAAATTTGGATTTCGTAGACGAAGAATAAAAAAACTTTATTTGTCTTTACATTTTATCCAATGATAAAAAACGAAAATATGTAGTATAACACTATAAGAAATAAAAATAAAAACTTGTAGTCTTCTTTTTTATGTTAAGAAAAAAAATAAGCAATTCTATAAGGTTGAATAAACATTTCCATCAAAACTCCTTTGATATTAATTGCTATGCTTAGTGTGTGACTCGTTGGTTTGGGTTAGATTACGATAAAAAAAAAAAGAACTTACCAACTAATAACTACAGCATTAATAAATAACCTAAGCAACTCATTGCTTCGCATTATCTGGATCCAAAAAATTAGTCAAGATATGATAGGCTGATCATATCATTGGAGCACTGACTAAAAAAAAAGAATAAAGAAAGATGATTATTAAGTTATGAAAGGTAATCAAAAAGTATGCGGATAAATGGAAGGATGAGAAAGAGCGAAAAAATTGAATATTTAATGATATATGATTCCAATTTGGAAAAATCTATGAGGTCACTGTAAGAAAAGCAATGTAATAAAGCATCAATACAGATTCATTCATAATAATTAGATAAATAATAATAATTAGATAAATCTGTTCCGAAAACAAAAAATTAAGAGCCTTGAGACAATCAAAACTGAGAAAATTGCCTCAAAAAAAAAAGAATTCAAATTTCATGTAAAAGCTCCATTGTAGAATCAGGCCTAATGATTAATCAGAAGCGATGGGAACGACGGAACCCATGAAATATAGGATTCTAGTGAACAAGAAATCTTAGTAATTCATTGGACAGGATGGCGGAATAAAACCAGAAACTTTATTATCTATTCTGATTTTGATTCTGAGACCTCGGGGGATAAACAGCAAACTTAAATAGATATTGAAAGAGTAAATATTCGCCGGCGAAAAATTGGTTTTTTTTTTTCAAATAAAAACAGTAATAAAAGATGAAAAAAAACAATGAAAAAAAATAAGGATTTGTTATAATATTCTAACTCTAATAAAAATTACATTTGTAATGATGATTATTACGTTATTTTTAAATAAATCGAAATAAAATTGATCTTTGATTCTATTTCAAAAAAGACATACACAAATTTAGAAGAGATAAGATGAAATAAAAAAAAAATACCATGATTAATAGGATTAATCATTAACTACATCTATATCTTAATTAATCCTTTATTCGCGAGGAGCTGGATGAGAAGAAACTCTCACGTCCAGTTCTGCAGTAGAGATGGAATTTCTCATTTAGAAAAAACCCATCAACTATAACCCAAAAAGAACCAAATTTCGTAAACAACATCGAGGAAGACTAAAAGGAATATCCTCTCGTGGAATCGTATTTGTTTTGGCAGATATGCTCTTCTCAAACACTTGAACCCGCTTGGATTACATCTAGACAAATAGAAGCAGGGCGACGAGCAAATGACACGAAATATACGACGTGGTGGAAAAATTTGGGTACGTATATTTCCAGACAAGCCAGTTACAGTAAGACCCGCGGAAACGCGTAGGGTTCTGGGAAAGGATCCCCAGAGTACTGGGTAGCTGTGGTTAAACCAGTTAAAATCCTTTATGAAATGGGTGGTGTACCAGAAAATATAGCCAGAAAAGCTATTTCAATCGCGGCATCAAAAATGCCTATAAAAACCCAATTCATTATTTCTGAATAGGAATATAGAATGAAAAAGCTAAATAACATTTAAGGATAAAAAGATTCTAAGTTTTTTTGACAAACATATTTTTTACTTCGTCCTTTGCACTAAAAGAAGAGATACAAAAATATGATTCAACCAAACCTATTTGAATGTAGCAGACAACAGGGGCTCGAAAATTATGTGTATTCGAATAATAGGAGCTAGTAATCGCCGCTATGCTCATATTGGTGACGTTATTGTTGCTGTAATCAAGGAAGCAATCCAAATACTACTCTAGAAAGATCAGAAGTGGTCAGAGCTGTAATTGTACGTACTTGTAAAGAATCAAACGTAAGAATGGGACGATAATACGATATGACGACAATGCCGCAGTTGTCATTGATCAAGAAGGAAATCCAAAGGGAACTCGCGTTTTTGGGGCGATCCCACGGGAATTGAGACAATTAACTTTACTAAAATAGTTTCATTAGCTCTGAAGTATATAAGACTTAAATATCGATAGTTAATATAGGATAGGATTAAAAAAATGGTATTGAAATCAAATTAATTATAATTAATAGATTGTGTATCACGCATATACCCTTAATAATTTTATATATTAATAATTGAATTCATATATTAAATATAATTCGTCTCTATTTTTATATAAATAAAAGAAAAATAACATGTTGATTATATCAAAATATAGAACAATTAAGGAATTTTAACTTATCATGGGGAAAGACACTATTGCTGATATAATAACCTCTATACGAAATGCTGACATGAATAGAAAAGGAACAGTTCGGATAGGATCGACTAACATCACCGAAAGCATTGTTTTAAAATACTTTTACGAGAGGGTTTTATCGAAAACGTAAGGAAACATCGCGAAAAACAATCAATATTTTTTGATTTTAACCTAAGACATAGACGAAATAAGAAAGAATCCTATAAAACGATTTTAAATTTAAAGAGAATAAGCCGACCGGGTCTACGAATCTATTCTAACTCTCAACGAATTCCACGAATTTTAGGCGAATAGGAATTGTAATCCTTTCAACTTCTCAAGGTATAATGACAGATCGAGAAGCTCGACTAAAAAGAATCGGCGGAGAAATTTTGTGTTATATATGGTAATCCTTCTAATATCAAAATTGGATATCCGGAACTTAGCATTTGTGAAAAAAAAGGGGGGGGGGTTGGTGTATACCACCCCTGCTAAAAAAGTTTAGAATTTTTTACCCCGAATGAAATTAAAGAAAAAATGAATAATGAAAGTTTTCTTTATGAATCACTTCCGAACGGTATGGTTCGATTTTGTTTAGATACTAAAGATTTTTTTTATTTTAGGTCATGCTTCTGAAAGGATTCGACATATTTTTGTATAGGATACCTATAGGAGAAAAAGGGGGGTAAAAATTTTAGTAAGTTCTTAGGTATTAAGTTAATCGGGGAACAGCCACTTTCTAGACTCCATAACAAGGATTCAAATAAGTCAGTGGTTTTTGAAATTCAACATTCCTTTCACGAAGATACAATTCAAGATTCAAAAATATCAAGAAACCTTTTTTTCGTCCAACAATAAGTATATTAGAGGAATTAAGGAATAACAACTATGAAAATAAGGGCTTCCGTTCGTAAAATTTGTGAAAAGTGTCGGCTAATCCGTAGGAGGGGACGAATTATAGTATTTGTTCAACCCGAGGCATAAACAAAGACAAGGATAATCTTACTAAAGGAAAAGGCACTTCCAAGGAGCTAGTAAAAAAAAGGTCCGTTTTGACATGAAATGGATCATCCATATATTTCTTGTGAAATGAAAAAATATGGCAAAACCTATATTAAGAATTGGTCACGTAAACAATACCCGTAGTGGTTCACGTAAAAATGTACGTAGAATACCAAAGGGAGTTATTCATGTTCAAGCAAGTTTCAACAATACCATTGTGACCGTTACAGATGTAGGGTCGGGTGATTTCTTGGTCCTCCGCGGGTACTGTGGATTCAGGTACAAGAAGAGGAACACCTTTTGCTGCTCAACCCGCAGCAGGAAATGCTATTCGAGCAGTAGTGGATCAAGGTATGCAACGAGCTGAAGTAAGGATAAAAGGCCCTGGACTAGGAAGAGATGCAGCATACGAGCTATTCGTAGAAGCGGTATACTTTTAAGTTTCGTACGAGATGTAACCCCTATGCCACATAATGGTTGTAGACCCCCTAAAAAACGACGTGTATAGAAACTAAATAAGGCTGAAGGGTTTCAAGAGAAATAAATGATTCAATGATCTGATCAAATAAACTTTACTATGTTCGAGAGAAAGTCAAAGTATCTACTCGGACACTACAGTGGAAGTGTGTGAATCAAGAAGAGACAGTAAGCGTCTTTATTATGGACGCTTTATTCTGTTCACTTATGAAAAGTCAAGCCGACACATAGGCATTGCGATGCGAAGAGCTTTACTTGGCGAAATAGAAGGAACATGTATTACACGTGCAAAATCTGAGAACATACCACATGACTATTCTAACATAGTCGGTATTCAAGAATCGTACTGAATTTTAATGAATTTGAACGAGATTGTATTAAAAAGTAATCTATATGGAACGCGCAACGCGCTTATTTGTGTCCACGGTCCGGATATTATAACTGCTCGAGACATAGTTTACCGGCCTCTGTGGAAATCGTTGATAATACACAGGCATATGCTACCTTAACGGAACAATAATTTGGTATTGGATTAAAAATCGAGGGAATCGCGTATATAGTTTAAAAATGTCAAAAACTTTGAGACCGAAGTTATCCTAAGATGCTGTATTCATGCCTGTTCAAATCGAATCATGTTTCATTCTTATGGGAATGGGAATGAAAAACAAGAGATTCTTTTTCTAGAAATATGACAATGGAAGTTTAACTCCTAAAGAGCACTCATGAAGCCTCCGGATTGATTAATTTATTATTTCCTTTTCTACATGTAGAAGAAGAACGTTCTATTTAGAGAAACAATCACCTCAGTCTTTACCCCTTTTCCTTTCATAATAGATTAGTTAACCTAAGAAAAAAAAAAAAAGAACTAGCGTTTCAATATATTTTTATTGACCAATTAGAATTGCCTCCCAGAATCTATAATTGTCTAAAAAAGTCCAATATACATACATTATTGGATCTTTGAATAACAGTCAAGAAAGACCTTATCAAAATGGAACATTTTCACATCGAAGAGTAAAAAAGATTTTAGACATTTTAGAAAAAAAATAAAAAAGCATATTACATTATTTATTGTTGGTTGATAAAGTCATTTAAAATTTAAATGGCTTTTAAACTTCAACGTAATTCGATTTTTCCAGTCAAACCTATTTTACTTAATAAAATTAATTTAGTTAATGTATCTAGGGAGCATCATTTTGAAATCACTACTCCCTAGATACCCACGCCTTTTATTTTACATTGAATAAATTTAATAAAAAAGACCTAAGTTAGAGATTTATCAATTGGAATGTTGCTCCAATTACCTAACCACAGGGCCACCACGGGCCAATCAAAAGACGGTTGTAGCGATTGGACGACCAAAGGATTTTGGAACTCCTTAAATTTTCAAAATGGTCCTGTACTAATCTTTCCGTATCAAGCATTAAACTAACAATTATTGGGTGTTCTTTTAATGGCTTCAGTACCGGCGGGATTATTAACCGTACCCTTTTGGAAAATGTTAATAAGTTCCAAAATCCATTTCGTCGTCCAGTCGCGACAACCGTCTTTTGATTGGCACCGTGGTGGCCCTGTGGTTAGGTATTGAGCAACATTACCAATTGATAAATCTCTAACTTTAGGTCTTTTTTTAATTAATTTATTCAATTGTAAAATAAAAGGCGTGGGTATCTAGGGAGTAGTCATTTCAAAATGAATTCTCCCTAGATACATATCTAAATTAATTTTATTAAGTAAAATAGGTTTGACTGGAAAATCGAAATTACGTTGAAGGTTTAAAATCCATTTCAATTTTAAATTGACTTTTTAGTCAAATTTTTTTTAATGCTTTTTTTATTTTTTTTCTAAAATGTCTAATATCTTTTTTACATCTTCTATGTGAAAATGTTCCATTTTGATAAGGTCTTCTTGACTGTTATTCAAAAGATCCAATAATGTATGTATATTGGACTTTTTGAGACAATTATAGATTCTGGGAGGCAATTCTAATTGGTCAATAAAAATATATTGAAACGCTAGTTCTTTTTTTTTTTTCTTAGGTTAACTAATCTATTATGAAAAGGAAAAAGGGGTAAAGTAACTTGATGTTGATTGTTCTCTAAATAGAACGTTTCTTCTTCTACATGTAGAAAAGGAATAAATAAATTAATCAAATTCCGGGAGGCTTCATGAAGTGCTTCTTTAGGAGTTAAACTTCCATTTGTCCATATTTCTAGAAAAAGAATCTCTTGTTTTTCATTCCCATTCCCATAAGAATGAATACTATGATTCGCATTTTGAACAGGCATGAATACAGCATCTATAGGATAACTTCGGTCTTCAAAGTTATTTGACATTTTTAAACTATATCCGCGATTCCTCTCGATTTTTAATCCAATACACAAATTTATTGGTTCCGTTAAGGTAGCTATATGCTGTGTATTATCAACGATTTCCACAGAGGGCGGTAAAACTATGTCTCGAGCAGTTATATATCCGGGACCTTGGACACAAATAAGCGCGTTGCGCGTTCCATATAGATTACTTTTTAATACAATCTCGTTCAAATTCATTAAAATTTCATGTACTGATTCTTGAATACCGACTATGTTAGAATAGTCATGTGGTATGTTCTCAGATTTTGCACGTGTAATACATGTTCCTTCTATTTCGCCAAGTAAAGCTCTTCGCATCGCAATGCCTATTGTGTCGGCTTGACCTTTCATAAGTGGAGACAGAATAAAGCGTCCATAATAAAGACGCTTACTGTCTCTTCTTGATTCAACACACTTCCACTGTAGTGTCCGAGTAGATACTTTGACTTTCTCTCGAACCATAGTAATTTTATTTGATCAGATCATTGAATCATTTATTTCTCTTGAAACCCTTTCAGCCTTTATTTAGTTCTATACACGTCGTTTTTTAGGGGGTCTACAACCATTATGTGGCATAGGGGTTACATCTCGTACGAAACTTAAAAGTATACCGCTTCTACGAATAGCTCGTAATGCTGCATCTCTTCCTAGTCCAGGGCCTTTTATCCTTACTTCAGCTCGTTGCATACCTTGATCCACTACTGCTCGAATAGCATTTCCTGCTGCGGTTTGAGCAGCAAAAGGTGTTCCTCTTCTTGTACCCCTGAATCCACAAGTACCCGCGGAGGACCAAGAAATCACCCGACCCCGTACATCTGTAACGGTCACAATGGTATTGTTGAAACTTGCTTGAACATGAATAACTCCCTTTGGTATTCTACGTACATTTTTACGTGAACCACTACGGGTATTTTTACGTGAACCAATTCTTAATATAGGTTTTGCCATATTTTTTCATTTCACAAGAAATATATGGATATATCCATTTCATGTCAAAACGGACCTTTTTTTTACTAGCTCCTTGGAAGTGCCTTTTCCTTTAGTAAGATTATCCTTGTCTTTGTTTATGCCTCGGGTTGGAACAAATTACTATAATTCGTCCCCTCCTACGGATTAGCCGACACTTTTCACAAATTTTACGAACGGAAGCCCTTATTTTCATAGTTGTTATTCCTTAATTCTCTTAATATACTTATTGTTGGACGAAAAAAAGGTTTCTTGATATTTTTGAATCTTGAATTGTATCTTCGTGAAAGGAATGTTGAATTTCAAAAAACCACTGACTTATTTGAATCCTTGTTATGGAGTCTAGAAAGTGGCTGTTCCCCGATTAACTTAATACCTAAGAACTTACTAAAATTTTTACCCCCCTTTTTCTCCTATAGGTATACCTATACAAAAATATGTCGAATCCTTTCAGAAGCATGACCTAAAATAAAAAAAATCTTTAGTATCTAAACAAAATCGAACCATACCGTTCGGAAGTGATTCATAAAGAAAACTTTCATTAATTCATTTTTTTCTTTAATTTCATTCGGGGTAAAAAATTCTAAACTTTTTTAGCAGGGGTGGTATTACACAACCCCCCCCCTTTTTTTTCACAAATGCTAAGTTCCGGATATCCAATTTTGATATTAGAAGGATTACCATATATAACACAAAATTTCTCCGCCGATTCTTTTTAGTCGAGCTTCTCGATCTGTCATTATACCTTGAGAAGTTGAAAGGATTACAATTCCTATTCCGCCTAAAATTCGTGGAATTCGTTGAGAGTTAGAATAGATTCGTAGACCCGGTCGGCTTATTCTCTTTAAATTTAAAATCGTTTTATAGGATTCTTTCTTATTTCGTCTATGTCTTAGGGTTAAAATCAAAAAATATTGATTGTTTTCGCGATGTTTCCTTACGTTTTCGATAAAACCCTCTCGTAAAAGTATTTTAACAATGCTTTCGGTGATGTTAGTCGATCCTATCCGAACTGTTCCTTTTCTATTCATGTCAGCATTTCGTATAGAGGTTATTATATCAGCAATAGTGTCTTTCCCCATGATAAGTTAAAATTCCTTAATTGTTCTATAATTTTGATATAATCAACATGTTATTTTTCTTTTATTTATATAAAAATAGAGACGAATTATATATTAATATATGAATTCAATTATTAATATATAAAATTATTAAGGGTATATGCGTGATACACAATCTATTAATTATAATTAATTTGATTTCAATACCATTTTTTTAATCCTATCCTATATTAACTATCGATATTTAGGTCTTATAATACTTCAGGAGCTAATGAAACTATTTTAGTAAAGTTTAATTGTCTCAATTCCCGTGGGATCGCCCCAAAAACGCGAGTTCCTTTTGGATTTCCTTCTTGATCAATGACAACTGCGGCATTGTCGTCATATCGTATTATCGTCCCATTCTTACGTTTGAGTTCTTTACAAGTACGTACAATTACAGCTCTGACCACTTCTGATCTTTCTAGAGTAGTATTTGGGATTGCTTCCTTGATTACAGCAACAATAACGTCACCAATATGAGCATAGCGGCGATTACTAGCTCCTATTATTCGAATACACATCAATTTTCGAGCCCCGCTGTTGTCTGCTACATTCAAATAGGTTTGTGGTTGAATCATATTTTTGTATCTCTTCTTTTAGTGCAAAGGACGAAGTAAAAAAAATATTGTTTGTCAAAAAAAACTTAGAATCTTTTTATCCTTAAATGTTATTTAGCTTTTTCATTCTATATTCCTATTCAGAAATAATGAATTGGGTTTTTATAGGCATTTTTGATGCCGCGATTGAAATAGCTTTTCTGGCTATATTTTCTGGTACACCACCCATTTCATAAAGGATTTTACCTGGTTTAACCACAGCTACCCAGTACTCTGGGGATCCTTTCCCAGAACCCATACGCGTTTCCGCGGGTCTTACTGTAACTGGCTTGTCTGGAAATATACGTACCCAAATTTTTCCACCACGTCGTATATTTCGTGTCATTGCTCGTCGCCCTGCTTCTATTTGTCTAGATGTAATCCAAGCGGGTTCAAGTGTTTGAAGAGCATATCTGCCAAAACAAATACGATTCCCACGAGAGGATATTCCTTTTAGTCTTCCTCGATGTTGTTTACGAAATTTGGTTCTTTTTGGGTTATAGTTGATGGGTTTTTTCTAAATGAGAAATTCCATCTCTACTGCAGAACTGGACGTGAGAGTTTCTTCTCATCCAGCTCCTCGCGAATAAAAGGATTAATTAAGATATAGATGTAGTTAATGATTAATCCTATTAATCATGGTATTTTTTTTTATTTCATCTTATCTCTTCTAAATTTGTGTATGTCTTTTTTGAAATAGAATCAAAGATCAATTTTATTTCGATTTATTTAAAAATAACGTAATATCATCATTACAAATGTAATTTTTATTAGAGTTAGAATATTATAACAAATCCTTATTTTTTTTCATTGTTTTTTTCATCTTTTATTACTGTTTTTATTTGAAAAAAAAAAACCAATTTTTCGCCGGCGAATATTTACTCTTTCAATATCTATTTAAGTTTGCTGTTTATCCCCCGAGGTCTCAGAATCAAAATCAGAATAGATAATAAAGTTTCTGGTTTATTCCGCCATCCTGTCCAATGAATTACTAAGATTTCTTGTTCACTAGAATCCTATATATTCATGGGTTCCGTCGTTCCCATCGCTTCTTGATTAATCATTAGGCCTGAATTCTACAATGGAGCTTTTACATGAAATTTTGAATTTCTTTTTTTTTTGAGGCAATTTTCTCAGTTTTGATTGTCTCAAGGCTCTTAATTTTTTGTTTTCGGAACAGATTTATCTAATTATTATTATTTATCTAATTATTATGAATGAATCTGTATTGATGCTTTATTACATTGCTTTTCTTACAGTGACCTCATAGATTTTCCAAATTGGAATCATATATCATTAATATTCAATTTTTTCGCTCTTTCTTTCATCCTTCCATTTATCCGCATACTTTTTGATTACCTTTCATAACTTAATAATCATCTTTCTTTATTCTTTTTTTTTAGTCAGTTGCTCCAATGATATGATCAGCCTATCATATCTTGACTAATTTTTTGGATCCAGATAATGCGAAGCAATGAGTTGCTTAGGTTATTTATTAATGCTGTAGTTATTAGTTGGTAAGTTCTTTTTTTTTTTATCGTAATCTAACCCTAAACCAACGAGTCACACACTAAGCATAGCAATTATATCAAAGGAGTTTTGATGGAAATGTTTATTCAACCTTATAGAATTGCTTATTTTTTTTTCTTAAACATAAAAAAGAAGACTACAAGTTTTTATTTTTATTTCTTTATAGTGTTATACTACATAGTTTTCGTTTTTTATCATTGGATAAAATGTAAAGACAAATAAAGTTTTTTTATTCTTCGTCTACGAATATCCAAATTTTTATTCCTAAAACCCCATAAATAGTTCGAACTGTATAGGAACAATAATCAATTTTAGCTTCAATTGTTTGTAAAGGAACTCTGCCTTCTCTGATCCATTCAACACGTGCAATTTCTTTTCCGTCGATACGTCCTGCAATTTGTACTTGAATTCCTTTTGTATTCGCCTGTTCAGTTAATTCAATAGCTTTTTTCATTGCTTTTCGAAAAGAAACGCGATTTTTTAATTGGCCAGCTATAAATTCTGCAAGAATATTAGGATGCCCATACGGATTGGAAATTCGGGTAATAGCAATGTTGAGTTTTCTATTGACACAATTAAGTTCTTTTTGAACATTCATCTGTAATTCTTCGATTCTTCGGGGTTTATCTTCAATTAATAATTTAGGAAATCCCATATAGATTATGATCTGAATGAGATCGATTCTTTTTTGAATTTCGATACGTGCAATTCCCTCCATACCAGAGGATATTCTTATATTTTTTGGACATAATTTTTAATACAGTCTCGTATTTTTTTATCTTCTTCTAAACCTTCAGAATACTTTTTTGGTTGTGCAAACCAAATAGAATGATGACTTTGGGTTGTACCAAGTCTGAAACCAAGTGGA
>NW_026015958.1:7500-10000 GCF_020379485.1 Brassica napus | reverse complement strand
CTCCAGGGATGAATTGAAAAAGAAATCTTTATTGGTTCTACCTCCTATTTTTTATGAAGAAAATGAATCTTTTTATCGAAGGATCAGAAAAAATTGGGTCCGGATCTCCTGCGGGAATTTTTTTGAAGATCCAAAACCAAAAAGAGTGGTATTTGCTAGCAACAACATAATGGAGGCAGTCAATCAATATAGATTGATCCGAAATCTGATTCAAATCCAATTCCAATATAGTCCCTATGGGTACATAAGAAATGTATTGAATCGATTCTTTTTAATGAAGAGACCTGATCGCAACTTCGAATATGGAATTCAAAGGGATCTAATAGGAAATGATACTCTGAATCATAGAACTATAATGAAAGATACGATCAACCAACATTTATCGAATTTGAAAAAGAGTCAGAAGAAATGGTTCGATCCTCTTATTTTTCTTTCTCGAACCGAGAGATCCATAAATCGGGATCCTAATGCATATAGATACAAATGGTCCAATGGGAGCAAGAATTTCCAGGAGCATTTGAAACATTTCGTTTCTGAGCGGAAGAGCCGTTTTCAAGTAGTGTTCGATCGATTATGTATTAATCAATATTCGATTGATTGGTCTGAGGTTATTGATAAAAAAGATTTGTCTAAGTCACTTCGTTTCTTTTTGTCCAAGTTACTTCGTTTTTTGTCCAAGTTACTTCTCTTTTTGTCTAACTCACTTCCTTTTTTCTTTGTGAGTTTCGAGAATATCCCCATTCATAGGTCTGAGATCCACATCTATGAATTGAAAGGTCCGAACGATCAACCCTGCAATCAGTTGTTAGAATCAATAGGTCTTCAAATCGTTCATTTTAAAAAATTGAAACCCTTTTTATTGGATGATCATAATACTTCTCAAAAATCGAAATTCTTGATCAATGGAGGAACAATATCACCATTTTTGTTCAATAAGATACCAAAGTGGATGATTGACTCATTCCATACTAGAAAGAATCGCAGGAAATCTTTTGATAACACGGATTCCTATTTCTCAATCGTATCCCACGATCAAGACAATTGGCTGAATCCCGTGAAACCATTTCAGAGAAGTTCATTGATATCTTCTTTTTCTAAAGCAAATCGACTTCGATTCTTGAATAATCCACATCACTTCTGCTTCTATTGTAACAAAAGATTCCCTTTTTATGTGGAAAAGGCCCGTCTCAATAATTCTGATTTTACGTATGGACAATTCCTCACTATCTTGTTCATTCACAACAAAATATTTTCTTCGTGTGGTGGTAAAAAAAAACATGCTTTTTTGGAGAGAGATACTATTTCACCTTCGTCAATCGAGTCACAGGTATCTAACATATTCATATCTAACGATTTTCCACAAAGTGGTGACGAAAGGTATAACTTGTACAAATCTTTCCATTTTCCAATTCGATCCGATCCATTAGTTCGTAGAGCTATTTACTCGATTGCAGACATTTCTGGAACACCTCTAATAGAGGGACAAAGAGTAAATTTGGAAAGAACGTATTGTCAAACTCTTTCAGATATGAATCTATCCGATTCAGAAGAGAAGAGCTTGCATCAGTATCTCAATTTCAATTCAAACGTGGGTTTGATTCACACTCCATGTTCTGAGAAATATTTACAGAGGAAAAAACGGAGTCTTTGCCTAAAAAAATGCGTTGACAAAGGGCAGATGGATAGAACCTTTCAACGAGATAGTGCTTTTTCAACTCTCTCAAAATGGAATCTATTCCAAACATATATGCCATGGTTCTTTACTTCGACAGGGTACAAATATCTAAATTTGATATTTTTAGATATTTTTTCAGACCTATTGCGGATACTAAGTAGCAGTCAAAAATTTGTATCCATTTTTCATGATATTATGTATGGATTAGATATATCATGGCGAATTCTTCAGAAAAAATTGTGTCTTCCACAAAGGAATCTGATAAGTGAGATTTCGAGTAAGTCTTTACATAATCTTCTTCTGTCCGAAGAAATGATTCATCGAAATAATGAGTCATCGTTGATATCGACACATCTGAGATCGCCAAATGTTCGTGAGGTCCTCTATTCAATCCTTTTCCTTCTTCTTGTTGCTGGATATATCGTTCGTACACATCTTCTCTTTGTTTCCCGAGCCTATAGTGAGTTACAGACAGAGTTCGAAAAGATCAAATCTTTGATGATTCCATCATACATGATTGAGTTGCGAAAACTTCTGGATAGGTATCCTACATCTGAACAGAATTCTTTCTGGTTAAAGAATCTTTTTCTAGTTGCTCTGGAACAATTAGGAGATTGTCTAGAAGAAATACGGGGTTCTGGCGGCAACATGCTATGGGGTGGTGATCCCGCTTATGGGGTCAAATCAATACGTTCTAAGAAGACAGATTTGAAAATAAACTTCATCGATATCATCGATCTCATAAGTATCATACCAAATCCCATCAATCGAATCACTTTTTCGAGAAATACGAGACATCTAAGTCATACAAGTAAAGACATCTAT
>NW_026015957.1:0-31533 GCF_020379485.1 Brassica napus | reverse complement strand
TCCTCACTAACATATGATGATGTTCAAAGAGGTTTGGAGCTTTGTCGTCTCCGTTTATCAAGAAAATAATAATTTTATAGTGGTATTCCATCGATTTAGGGGAGTATTATTGAAGTTTTACTAAATTAATTGATAAAAACAATTGAACGATGCTCATTTCCATTAAAAAGAGTTTAGCATACATTAATACAAATGTAGAATATGGTAGAATTTTATTTAAACATCACTAAAGATTATGGGCTTCAGTATATAAAGAATTTACCAAAAACTCAATATTTTTGTAGGGTAGCCCATAGATTTTGAGAAAATTTCAAAAAATATGAAAATATTTTTTAATGCCTAGTTGCATCCTGCACTAACATATGATGATGTTCAAAGAGGTTTGGAGCCTTTGTCGTCTCCGTTTATCAAGAAAATAATAATTTTATAGTGGTATTCCATCGATTTAGGGAGAGTATTATGAAGTTTTACTAAATAATTGATAAAAACAATTGAACGATGCTCATTTACCATTAAAAAGAGTTTAGCATACATTAATACAAATGTAGAATATGGTAGAAATTTTAAAACATCACTAAAGATTATGGGCTTCAGTATATAAAGAATTTACCAAAAACTCAATATTTTTGTAGGGTTAGCCCATAGATTTTGAGAAAATTTCAAAAAATATGACAATATTGTTTTAATGCCTAGTTGCATCCTTCACTAACATATGATGATGTTCAAAGAGGTTTGGAGCCTTTGTCGTCTCCGTTTATCAAGAAAATAATAATTTTATAGTGGTTATTCCATCGATTTAGGAGTATTATGAAGTTTTACTAAATTAATTGATAAAAACAATTGAACGATGCTCATTTACCATGAAAAAGAGTTTAGCATACATTAATACAAATTTAGAATATGGTAGAAATTTTAAAACAACACTAAAGATTATAGGCTTCAGTATATAAAGTATTTACCAAAAACTCAATATTTTTGTAGGGGTTAGCCCATAGATTTTGAGAAAATTTCAAAAAATATGACAATTTTTTTAATGCCTAGTTGCATCCTTCACTAACATATGATGATGTTCAAAGAGGTTTGGAGCCTTTGTATTCTTCGTTTATCAAGAAAATAATAATTTTATAGTGGTTATTCCATCGATTTAGGGAGAGTATTATGAAGTTTTACTAAATTAATTGATAAAAAAATTGAACGATGCTCATTTACCATGAAAAAGAGTTAGCATACATTAATACAAATGTAGAATATGGTAGAAATTTAAAACATCACTAAAGATTATGGGCTTCAGTATAAAAGAATTTACCAAAACTCAATATTTTTGTAAGGGTTAGCCCATAGATTTTGAGAAAATTTCAAAAAAATGACAATATTGTTTAATGCCTAGTTGCATCCTTCACTAACATATGATGATGTTCAAAGACGTTTGGAGCCTCTGTTGTCTCCGTTTATCAAGAAAATAATAATTTTATAGTGGTTATTCCATCGATTTAGGGAGTATTATGAAGTTTTACTAAATTAATTGATAAAAACAATTGAACGATGCTCATTTACCATGAAAAAGAGTTTAGCATACATTAATACAAATGTAGAATATGGTAGAAATTTTAAAACAACACTAAAGATTATAGGCTTCAGTATATAAAGTATTTACCAAAAACTCAATATTTTGTAGGGGTAGCCCATAGATTTTGAGAAAATTTCAAAAATATGACAATATTTTTAATGCCTAGTTGCATCCTGCACTAACATATGATGATGTTCAAAGAGGTTTGGAGCCTTTGTCGTCTCCGTTTATCAAGAAAATAATAATTTTATAGTGGTTATTCCATCGATTTAGGGAGTATTATGAAGTTTTACTAAAATAATTTATAAAAACAATTGAACGATGCTCATTTACCATTAAAAAGAGTTTAGCATACATTAATACAAATGTAGAATATGGTAGAAATTTTAAAACATCACTAAAGATTATGGCTTCAGTATATAAAGAAAGAATTTACCAAAAACTCAATATTTTTGTAGGGGTTAGCCCATAGATTTTGAGAAAATTTCAAAAAAATATGACAATATTGTTTTAATGCCTAGTTGCATCCTCACTAACATATGATGATGTTCAAAGAGGTTTGGAGCCTTTGTCGTCTCCGTTTATCAAGAAAATAATAATTTTATAGTGGTTATTCCATCGATTTAGGGAGTATTATGAAGTTTAACTAAATTAATTGATAAAAACAATTGAACGATGCTCATTTACCATGAAAAAGAGTTTAGCATACATTAATACAAATGTAGAATATGGTAGAAATTTTAAACAACACTAAAGATTATAGGCTTCAGTATATAAAGTTTACCAAAAACTCAATATTTTGTAGGGGTTAGCCCATAGATTTTGAGAAAATTTCAAAAAATATGATACAATATTTTTTTAATGCCTAGTTGCATCCTGCACTAACATATGATGATGTTCAAAGAGGTTTGGAGCCTTTGTCGTCTCCGTTTATCAAGAAAATAATAATTTTATAGTGGTTATTCCATCGATTTAGGGGATTATGAAGTTTTACTAAATTAATTGATAAAAACAATTGAACGATGCTCATTTACCATGAAAAAGAGTTTAGCATACATTAATACAAATGTAGAATATGGTAGAAATTTTAAAACATCACTAAAGATTATGGGCTTCAGTATATAAAGATTTACCAAAAACTCAATATTTTTGTAGGGGTTAGCCCATAGATTTTGAGAAAATTTCAAAAAATATGACAATATTGTTTTAATGCCTAGTTGCATCCTTCACTAACATATGATGATGTTCAAAGAGGTTGGAGCCTTTGTCGTCTCCGTTTATCAAGAAAAAATAATTTTATAGTGGTTATTCCATCGATTTAGGGAGTATTATGAAGTTTTACTAAATTAATTGATAAAAACAATTGAACATGCTCATTTACCATGAAAATGAGTTTAGCATACATTAATACAAATTAGAATATGGTAGAAATTTTAAACAACACTAAAGATTATAGGCTTCAGTATATAAAGTATTTACCAAAAACTCAATATTTTTGTAGGGTTAGCCATAGATTTTGAGAAAATTTCAAAAATATGATAATATTTTTTATGCCTAGTTGCATCCTGCACTAACATATGATGATGTTCAAAGAGGTTTGGAGCCTTTGTCGTCTCCGTTTATCAAGAAAATAATAATTTTATAGTGGTTATTCCATCGATTTAGGGAGTATTATGAAGTTTTACTAAATTAATTGATAAAACAATTGAACGATGCTCATTTACCATGAAAAAGAGTTTAGCATACATTAATACAAATGTAGAATATGTGTAGAAATTTTAAAACATCACTAAAGATTATGGCTTCAGTATATAAAGAATTTACCATATATTTTGGGAAAAGCCCAAACAGAAAAAACAAAAATTTTTAATGCCTAGTTGCATCCTTCACTAACATATGATGATGTTCAAAGAGGTTGGAGCCTTTGTCGTCTCCGTTTATCAAGAAAATAATAATTTTATAGTGGTTATTCCATCGATTTAGGGAGTATTATGAAGTTTTACTAAATTAATTGATAAAAACAATTGAACGATGCTCATTTACCATAAAAAGAGTTTAGCATACATTAATACAAATGTAGAATATGGTAGAAATTTTAAAACATCACTAAAGATTATAGGCTTCAGTATATAAGAATTTACCAAAAACTCAATATTTTTGTAGGGGTAGCCCATAGATTTTGAGAAAATTTCAAAAAATATGACAATATTTTTTAATGCCTAGTTGCATCCTTCACTAACATATGATGATGTTCAAAGAGGTTTGGAGCCTTTGTCGTCTCCGTTTATCAAGAAAATAATAATTTTATAGTGGTTATTCCATCGATTTAGGGAGAGTAGTATTAAGTTTTACTAAATTAATTGATAAAAACAATTGAACGATGCTCATTTACCATTAAAAAGAGTTTAGCATACATTAATACAAATGTGTAGAATATGGTAGAAATTTTAAACATCACTAAAGATTATGGGCTTCAGTATATAAAGAATTTACCAAAAACTCAATATTTTTGTAGGGTTAGCCCATAGATTTTGAGAAAATTTCAAAAAATATGACAATATTGTTTAATGCCTAGTTGCATCCTTCACTAACATATGATGATGTTCAAAGAGGTTTGGAGCCTTTGTCGTCTCCGTTTATCAAGAAAATAATAATTTTATAGTGGTTATTCCATCGATTTAGGGAGTATTATGAAGTTTTACTAAATTAATTGATAAAAACAATTGAACGATGCTCATTTACCATGAAAAAGTTTAGCATACATTAATACAAATGTAGAATATGGTAGAAATTTTAAAACATCACTAAAGATTATGGGCTTCAGTATATAAAGGAATTTACCTTATTTTGAGAAATTTCAAAAAAAATGACAATATTGTTTTAATGCCTAGTTGCATCCTTCACTAACATATGATGATGTTCAAAGAGGTTTGGAGTTTTGTCGTCTCCGTTTATCAAGAAAATAATAATTTTATAGTGGTTATTCCATCGATTTAGGGAGTATTATGAAGTTTTACTAAATTAATTGATAAAAACAATTGAACGATGCTCATTTACCATGAAAAAGAGTTTAGCATACATTAATACAAATGTAGAATATGGTAGAAATTTTTAAACAACTAAAGATTATAGCTTCAGTATATAAAGTATTTACCAAAAACTCAATATGTTAGCCCATAGATTTTGAGAAAATTTCAAAAAAATATGATATATTTTTAATGCCTAGTTGCATCCTGCACTAACATATGATGATGTTCAAAGAGGTTTGGAGCCTTTGTCGTCTCCGTTTATCAAGAAAATAATAATTTTATAGTGGTTATTCCATCGATTTAGGGAGTATTATGCAGTTTTACTAAATTAATTGATAAAACAATTGAACGATGCTCATTTACCATGAAAAAGAGTTTAGCATACATTAATACAAATGTAGAATATGGTAGAAATTTTAAAACATCACTAAAGATTATGGGCTTCAGTATATAAAGAATTTACCAAAAACTCAATATTTTTGTAAGGGTTAGCCCATAGATTTTGAGAAAATTTCAAAAAAATGACAATATTGTTTTAATGCCTAGTTGCATCCTCACTAACATATGATGATGTTCAAAGAGGTTTGGAGCCTTGTCGTCTCCGTTTATCAAGAAAATAATAATTTTATAGTGGTTATTCCATCGATTTAGGGAGTATTATGAAGTTTTACTAAATTAATTGATAAAAACAATTGAACGATGCTCATTTACCATGAAATGAGTTTAGCATACATTAATACAAATTTAGAATATGGTAGAAATTTTAAACAACACTAAAGATTATTAGGCTTCAGTATATAAAGTTTACCAAAAACTCAATATTTTTGTAGGGTTAGCCCATAGATTTTGAGAAAATTTCAAAAAAATGATGATATGTTTTTAATGCCTAGTTGCATCCTGCACTAACATATGATGATGTTCAAAGAGGTTTGGAGCCTTTGTCGTCTCCGTTTATCAAGAAAATAATAATTTTATAGTGGTTATTCCATCGATTTAGGGAGTAGGTAGTATTATGCAGTTTTACTAATTAATTGATAAAAACAATTGAACGATGCTCATTTACCATTAAAAAGAGTTAGCATACATTAATACAAATGTAGAATATGGTAGAAATTTTAAAACATCACTAAAGATTATGGGCTTCAGTATATAAAGAATTTACCAAAAACTCAATATTTTTGTAAGGGTTAGCCCATAGATTTTGAGAAAATTTCAAAAAATATGAAATATGTTTTAATGCCTAGTTGCATCCTTCACTAACATATGATGATGTTCAAAGACGTTTGGAGCCTTTGTCGTCTCCGTTTATCAAGAAAATAATAATTTTATAGTGGTTATTCCATCGATTTAGGGAGTATTATGAAGTTTTAATAAATTAATTGATAAAAACAATTGACGATGCTCATTTAGCATGAAAATGAGTTTAGTATACATTAATACAAATGTAGAATATGGTAGAAATTTAAAACAACACTAAAGATTATGGCTTCAGTATATAAAGTATTTACCAAAAACTCAATATTTTGTAGGGTTAGCCCATAGATTTGAGAAAATTTCAAAAATATGATAATATTTTTTAATGCCTAGTTGCATCCTGCACTAACATATGATGATGTTCAAAGAGGTTTGGAGCCTTTGTCGTCTCCGTTTATCAAGAAAATAATATAATTTATAGTGGTTATTCCATCGATTTAGGGAGTATTATGAAGTTTTACTAAATTAATTGATAAAAACAATTGAACGATGCTCATTTACCATGAAAAAGAGTTTAGCATACATTAATACAAATGTAGAATATGGTAGAATTTTAAAACATCACTAAAGATTATGGGCTTCAGTATATAAAGAATTTACCAAAAACTCAATATTTTTGTAGGGTTAGCCCATAGATTTTGAGAAAATTTCAAAAAATATGAAAATATTGTTTAAATGCCTAGTTGCATCCTTCACTAACATATGATGATGTTCAAAGAGGTTTGGAGCCTTTGTTCTCCGTTTATCAAGAAAATAATAATTTTATAGTGGTTATTCCATCGATTTAGGGAGTATTATGAAGTTTTACTAAATTAATTGATAAAACAATTGAACGATGCTCATTTACCATGAAAAGAGTTTAGTATACATTAATACAAATGTAGAATATGGTTAGAAATTTTAAAACAACATTAAAGATTATAGGCTTCAGTATATAAAGTATTTACCAAAAACTCAATATTTTTGTAGGGGTTAGCCCATAGATTTTGAGAAAATTTCAAAAAATATGATAGTATTTTTTAATGCCTAGTTGCATCCTGCACTAACATATGATGATGTTCAAAGAGGTTTGGAGCCTTTGTCGTCTCCGTTTATCAAGAAAATAATAATTTTATAGTGGTTATTCCATCGATTTAGGGAGTATTATGCAGTTTTACTAAATTAATTGATAAAAACAATTGAACGATGCTCATTTACCATTAAAAAGAGTTTAGCATACATTAATACAAATGTAGAATATGGTAGAAATTTTAAAACATCACTAAAGATTATGGGCTTCAGTATATAAAGAATTTACCAAAAACTCAATATTTTTGTAAGGGTTAGCCCATAGATTTTGAGAAAATTTCAAAAAAATGACAATATTGTTTTAATGCCTAGTTGCATCCATCACTAACATATGATGATGTTCAAAGACGTTTGGAGCCTTTGTTGTCTCCGTTTATCAAGAAAATAATAATTTTATAGTGGTTATTCCATCGATTTAGGGAGTATTATGAAGTTTTACTAAATTAATTGATAAAAACAATTGAACGATGCTCATTTACCATGAAAAAGAGTTTAGCATACATTAATACAAATGTAGAATATGGTAGAAATTTTAAAACATCACTAAAGATTATGGGCTTCAGTATATAAAGAATTTACCAATATTTTTGTAAGAATTGAGAAATTTCAAAAAATATGACAATATTGTTTTAATGCCTAGTTGCATCCTTCACTAACATATGATGATGTTCAAGAGGTTTGGAGTCTTTGTCGTCTCCGTTTATCAAGAAAATAATAATTTTATAGTGGTTATTCCATCGATTTAGGGAGTATTATGCAGTCTTACTAAATTAATTGATAAAAAACATTGAACGATGCTCATTTACCATGAAAAAGAGTTTAGCATACATTAATACAAATGTAGAATATGGTAGAAATTTTTAAACAACACTAAAGATTATAGGCTTCAGTATATAAAGTATTTACCAAAAACTCAATATTTTTGTAGGGTTAGCCCATAGATTTTGAGAAAATTTCAAAAAATATGACAATATTGTTTTAATGCCTAGTTGCATCCTTCACTAACATATGATGATGTTCAAAGAGGTTTGGAGCTTTGTCGTCTCCGTTTATCAAGAAAAAATATATTTTATAGTGGTTATTCCATCGATTTAGGGAGTATTATGAAGTTTTACTAAATTAATTGATAAAAACAATTGAACGATGCTCATTTACCATGAAAATGAGTTTAGCATACATTAATACAAATTTAGAATATGGTAGAAATTTTAAAACACACTAAAGATTATAGGCTTCAGTATATAAAGTATTTACCAAAAACTCAATATTTTTGTAGGGGTTAGCCCATAGATTTTGAAGAAAAAATTCAAAAATATGATAATATTTTTTAATGCCTAGTTGCATCCTGCACTAACATATGATGATGTTCAAAGAGGTTTGGAGCCTTTGTCGTCTCCGTTTATCAAAAATAATAATTTTATAGTGGTTATTCCATCGATTTAGGGAGTATTATGAAGTTTTACTAAATTAATTGATAAAAACAATTGAACGATGTTCATTTACCATGAAAAAGAGTTAGCATACATTAATACAAATGTAGAATATGGTAGAAATTTTAAAACATCACTAAAGATTATGGCTTCAGTATATAAAGAATTACCAAAAACTCAATATTTTTGTAGGGGTTAGCCCATAGATTTGAGAAAATTTCAAAAAATATGACAATATTGTTTTAATGCCTAGTTTCATCCTTCACTAACATATGATGATGTTCAAAGAGGTTTGGAGCCTTTGTCGTCTCCGTTTATCAAGAAAATAAAATTTATAGTGGTTCCATCGATTTAGGGAGTATTATGAAGTTTTACTAAATTAATTGATAAAAACAATTGAACGATGCTCATTTACCATGAAAATGAGTTTAGCATACATTAATACAAATGTAGAATATGGTAGAAATTTTAAACAACATAAAGATTATAGGCTTCAGTATATAAAGTATTTACCAAAAACTCAATATTTTTGTAGGGGTTAGCCCATAGATTTTGAGAAAATTTCAAAAAATATGATAATATTTTTAATGCCTAGTTGCATCCTGCACTAACATATGATGATGTTCAAAGAGGTTTGGAGCCTTTGTCGTCTCCGTTTATCAAGAAAATAATAATTTTATAGTGGTTATTCCATCGATTTAGGGAGTATTATGAAGTTTTACTAAATTAATTGATAAAAACAATTGAACGATGCTCATTTACCATTAAAAAGAGTTTAGCATACATTAATACAAATGTAGAATATGGTAGAAATTTTAAAACATCACTAAAGATTATGGGCTTCAGTATATAAAGAATTTACCAAAAACTCAATATTTTTGTAGGGGTTAGCCCATAGATTTTGAGAAAATTTCAAAAAATATGACAATATTGTTTTAATGCCTAGTTGCATCCTTCACTAACATATGATGATGTTCAAAGAGGTTTGGAGTCTTTGTCGTCTCCGTTTATCAAGAAAATAATAATTTTATAGTGGTTATTCCATCGATTTAGGGAGTATTATGAAGTTTTACTAAATTAATTGATAAAAACAATTGAACGATGCTCATTTACCATGAAAAAAGTTTAGCATACATTAATACAAATGTAGAATATGGTAGAAATTTTAAAACATCACTAAAGACTATGGGCTTCAGTATACAAAGAATTTACCATAGATTTTGAAAAAATTTCAAAAAATATGACAATATTGTTTTAATGCCTAGTTGCATCCTTCACTAACATATGATGATGTTCAAAGAGGTTTGGAGTCTTTGTCGTCTCCGTTTATCAAGAAAATAATAATTTTATAGTGGTTATTCCATCGATTTAGGGAGTATTATGCAGTTTTACTAAATTAATTGATAAAAACAATTGAACGATGCTCATTTACCATTAAAAAGAGTTTAGCATACATTAATACAAATGTAGAATATGGTAGAAATTTTAAAACATCACTAAAGATTATGGGCTTCAGTATATAAAGAATTACCAAAAACTCAATATTTTTGTAGGGTTAGCCCATAGATTTTGAGAAAATTTCAAAAAATATGACAATATTGTTTTAATGCCTAGTTACATCCTTCACTAACATATGATGATGTTCAAAGAGGTTTGGCGTTTGTCGTCTCCGTTTATCAAGAAAATAATAATTTTATAGTGGTTATTCCATCGATTTAGGGAGTATTATGAAGTTTTACTAAATTAATTGATAAAAACAATTGAACGATGCTCATTTACCATGAAAATGAGTTTTGTATACATTAATACAAATTTAGAATATGGTTTAGAAATTTTAAACACACACTAAAGATTATAGGCTTCAGTATATAAAGTATTTACCAAAAACTCAATATTTTTGTAGGGGTTAGCCCATAGATTTTGAGAAAATTTCAAAAAATATGATAATATTTTTTTAATGCCTAGTTGCATCCTGCACTAACATATGATGATGTTCAAAGAGGTTTGGAGCCTTTGTCGTCTCCGTTTATCAAGAAAATCATAATTTATAGTGGTTATTCCATCGATTTAGGGAGTATTATGAAGTTTTACTAAATTAATTGATAAAAACAATTGAACGATGCTCATTTACCATGAAAATGAGTTTAGCATACATTAATACAAATGTAGAATATGTTAGAAATTTTAAAACACACTAAAGATTATAGGCTTCAGTATATAAAGTATTTACCAAAAACTCAATATTTTTGTAGGGGTTAGCCCATAGATTTTGAGAAAATTTCAAAAAATATGACAATATTGTTTTAATGCCTAGTTGCATCCTTCACTAACATATGATGATGTTCAAAGAGGTTTGGAGCCTTTGTCGTCTCCGTTTATCAAGAAAATAATAATTTTATAGTGGTTATTCCATCGATTTAGGGAGTATTATGAAGTTTTACTAAATTAATTGATAAAAACAATTGAACGATGCTCATTTACCATGAAAAGAGTTTAGCATACATTAATACAAATGTAGAATATGGTAGAAATTTTAAAACATCACTAAAGATTATGGGCTTCAGTATATAAAGAATTACCAAAAACTCAATATTTTGTAGGGGTTAGCCCATAGATTTTGAGAAAATTTCAAAAAATATGACAATATTTTTTAATGCCTAGTTGCATCCTCACTAACATATGATGATGTTCAAAGAGGTTTGGAGTCTTTGTCGTCTCCGTTTATCAAGAAAATAATAATTTTATAGTGGTTATTCCATCGATTTAGGGAGTATTATGAAGTTTTACTAAATTAATTGATAAAAACAATGAACATGCATTTACCATGAAAATGAATTAGCATACATTAATACAAATTTAGAATATGGTTAGAAATTTTTAAACAACACTAAAGATTATAGGCTTCAGTATATAAAGTATTTACCAAAAACTCAATATTTTTGTAGGGGTTAGCCCATAGATTTTGAGAAAATTTCAAAAAATATGACAATATTTTTTAATGCCTAGTTGCATCCTTCACTAACATATGATGATGTTCAAAGAGGTTTGGAGCCTTTGTCGTCTCCGTTTATCAAGAAAATAATAATTTTATAGTGGTTATTCCATCGATTTAGGGAGTATTATGAAGTTTTACTAAATTAATTGATAAAAACAATTGAACGATGCTCATTTACCATGAAAATGATTTTATACATTAATACAAATTAGTAATATGGTTAGAAATTTTTAAACAACACTAAAGATTATAGGCTTCAGTATATAAAGTATTTACCAAAACTCAATATTTTTGTAGGGGTTAGCCCATAGATTTTGAGAAAATTTCAAAAATATGATAATATTTTTTTAATGCCTAGTTGCATCCTGCACTAACATATGATGATGTTCAAAGAGGTTTGGAGCCTTTGTCGTCTCCGTTTATCAAAAAAATAATAATTTTATAGTGGTTATTCCATCGATTTAGGGAGAGTATTATGAAGTTTTACTAAATTAATTGATAAAAACAATTGAACGATGCTCATTTACCATGAAAAGAGTTTAGCATACATTAATACAAATGTAGAATATGGTAGAAATTTTAAAACATCACTAAAGATTATGGGCTTCAGTATATAAAGAATTTACCAAAAACTCAATATTTTTGTAGGGGTTAGCCCATAGATTTGAGAAAATTTCAAAAAATATGACAATATGTTTTTAATGCCTAGTTGCATCCTTCACTAACATATGATGATGTTCAAAGAGGTTTGGAGTCTTTATCGTCTCCGTTTATCAAGAAAATAATAATTTTATAGTGGTTCCATCGATTTAGGGAGTATTATGAAGTTTTACTAAATCAATTGATAAAAACAATTGAACAATGCTCATTTACCATGAAAAAGAGTTTAGTATACATATTAATACAAATTTAGAATATGGTTAGAAATTTTAAACAACACTAAAGATTATAGGCTTCAGTATATAAAGTATTTACCAAAAACTCAATATTTTTGTAGGGGTTAGCCCATAGATTTTGAGAAAATTTCAAAAAATATGATAGTATTTTTTAATGCCTAGTTGCATCCTGCACTAACATATGATGATGTTCAAAGAGGTTTGGAGCCTTTGTCGTCTCCGTTTATCAAGAAAATAATAATTTTATAGTGGTTATTCCATCGATTTAGGAGTATTATAAGTTTTACTAAATTAATTGATAAAAACAATTGAACGATGCTCATTTACCATTAAAAAGAGTTAGCATACATTAATACAAATGTAGAATATGGTAGAAATTTTAAAACACACTAAAGATTATGGGCTTCAGTATATAAAGAATTTACCAAAAACTCAATTTTTTGTAGGGGTTAACCCATAGATTTTGAGAAAATTTCAAAAAATATGACAATATTGTTTTAATGCCTAGTTGCATCCTTCACTAACATATGATGATGTTCAAAGAGGTTTGGAGTCTTTGTCGTCTCCGTTTATCAAGAAAATAATAATTTATAGTGGTTATTCCATCGATTTAGGGAGTGTTATGAAGTTTTACTAAATTAATTGATAAAAACAATTGAACGATGCTCATTTACCATGAAAAAGTTTAGCATACATTAATACAATGTAGAATATGGTAGAAATTTTAAAACATCACTAAAGATTATGGGCTTCAGTATTACAAAAATTTACCATAGATTTTTGAGAAAATTTCAAAAAATATGACATATTGTTTTTAATGCCTAGTTGCATCCTTCACTAACATATGATGATGTTCAAAGAGGTTTGGAGCCTTTATCGTCTCCGTTTATCAAGAAAATAATAATTTATAGTGGTTATTCCATCGATTTAGGGAGTATTATGAAGTTTTACTAAATTAATTGATAAAAACAATTGAACGATGCTCATTTACCATTAAAAAGAGTTTAGCATACATTAATACAAATGTAGAATATGGTAGAATTTTAAAACATCACTAAAGATTATGGGCTTCAGTATATAAAGAATTTACCAAAAACTCAATATTTTTGTATGGGTTAGCCCATAGATTTTGAGAAAATTTCAAAAAATATGACAATATTGTTTTAATGCCTAGTTGCATCCTTCACTAACATATGATGATGTTCAAAGAGGTTTGGAGCCTTTGTCGTCTCCGTTTATCAAGAAAATAATAATTTTATAGTGGTTATTCCATCGATTTAGGGAGTATTATGAAGTTTTACTAAATTAATTGATAAAAACAATTGAACGATGCTCATTTACCATGAAAATGAGTTTAGCATACATTAATACAAATGTAGAATATGGTAGAAATTTTAAAACAACACTAAAGATTATAGGCTTCAGTATATAAAGTATTACCAAAAACTCAATATTTTTGGGGGTTAGCCCATAGATTTTGAGAAAATTTCAAAAAATATGATAGTATTTTTTAATGCCTAGTTGCATCCTGCACTAACATATGATGATGTTCAAAGACGTTTGGAGCCTTTGTCGTCTCCGTTTATCAAGAAAATAATAATTTTATAGTGGTTATTCCATCGATTTAGGGAGTATTATGAAGTTTTACTAAATTAATTGATAAAAACATTGAACGATGCTCATTTACCATGAAAAAGATTTAGCATACATTAATACAAATGTAGAATATGGTTAGAATTTTTAAACAACACTAAAGATTATAGGCTTCAGTATATAAAGTATTTACCAAAAACTCAATATTTTTGTAGGGGTAGCCCATAGATTTTGAGAAAATTTCAAAAAAATATGACAATATTGTTTTAATGCCTAGTTGCATCCTTCACTAACATATGATGATGTTCAAAGAGGTTTGGAGCCTTTGTCGTCTCCGTTTATCAAGAAAATAATAATTTTATAGTGGTTATTCCATCGATTTAGGGAGTATTATGAAGTTTTACTAAATTAATTGATAAAAACAATTGAATGCTCATTTACCATGAAAAATAGTTTAGCATACATTAATACAAATTAGAATATGGTAGAAATTTTAAAACATCACTAAAGATTATGGCTTCAGTATATAAAGAATTTACCAAAAACTCAATATTTTTGTAGGGGTTAGCCCATAGATTTTGAGAAAATTTCAAAAAATATGACAATATTGTTTTAATGCCTAGTTGCATCCTTCACTAACATATGATGATGTTCAAAGAGGTTGGAGCCTTTGTCGTCTCCGTTTATCAAGAAAATAATAATTTTATAGTGGTTATTCCATCGATTTAGGGAGTATTATGAAGTTTTACTAAATTAATTGATAAAAACAATTGAACGATGCATTTACCATGAAAAAGATTTAGCATACATTAATACAAATTTAGAATATGGTTAGAAATTTTAAACAACACTAAAGATTATAGGCTTCAGTATATAAAGTATTTACCAAAAACTCAATATTTTTGTAGGGGTTAGCCCATAGATTTTGAGAAAATTTCAAAAATATGATAATATTTTTAATGCCTAGTTGCATCCTGCACTAACATATGATGATGTTCAAAGAGGTTTGGAGCCTTTGTCGTCTCCGTTTATCAAGAAAATAATAATTTTATAGTGGTTATTCCTCGATTCGATTAGGAGTATTATGAGTTTTACTAAATTAATTGATAAAAACAATTGAACGATGCTCATTTACCATAAAAGAGTTTAGCATACATTAATACAAATGTAGAATATGGTAGAAATTTTAAAACATCACTAAAGATTATGGGCTTCAGTATATAAAGAATTACCAAAAACTCAATATTTTTGTAGGGGTTAGCCCATAGATTTTGAGAAAATTTCAAAAAATATGAAAATTGTTTTAATGCCTAGTTGCATCCTTCACTAACATATGATGATGTTCAAAGAGGTTTGGAGCCTTTGTCGTCTCCGTTTATCAAGAAAATAATAATTTTATAGTGGTTATTCCATCGATTTAGGGAGTATTATGAAGTTTTACTAAATTAATTGATAAAAAACATTGAACGATGCTCATTTACCATTAAAAAGAGTTTAGCATACATTAATACAAATGTAGAATATGGTAGAAATTTTAAAACATCACTAAAGATTATGGGCTTCAGTATATAAAGAATTTACCAAAAACTCAATATTTTTGTAAGGGTTCCCATAGATTTTGAGAAAATTTCAAAAAATATGACAATATTGTTTAATGCCTAGTTGCATCCTTCACTAACATATGATGATGTTCAAAGAGGTTTGGAGTCTTTGTCGTCTCCGTTTATCAAGAAAATAATAATTTTATAGTGGTTATTCCATCGATTTAGGGAGTATTATGCAGTTTTACTAAATTAATTGATAAAAACAATTGAACATGCTCATTTACCATGAAAGAGTTTAGTATACATTAATACAAATTTAGAATATGTTAGAAATTTTAAAACACACTAAAGATTATAGGCTTCAGTATATAAAGTATTTACCAAAAACTCAATATTTTGTAGGGGTTAGCCCATAGATTTTGAGAAAATTTCAAAATATGATAGTATTTTTTTAATGCCTAGTTGCATCCTGCACTAACATATGATGATGTTCAAAGACGTTTGGAGCCTTTGTCGTCTCCGTTTATCAAGAAAATAATAATTTATAGTGGTTATTCCATCGATTTAGGGAGTATTATGAAGTTTTACTAAATTAATTGATAAAAACAATTGAACGATGCTCATTTACCATGAAAAAGATTTAGTACATTAATACAAATTAGAATATGGTAGAAATTTTAAAACACACTAAAGATTATAGGCTTCAGTATATAAAGTATTTACCAAAAACTCAATATTTTTGTAGGGGTTAGCCCATAGATTTTGAGAAAATTTCAAAAAATATGACAATATTTTTTTAATGCCTAGTTGCATCCTGCACTAACATATGATGATGTTCAAAGAGGTTTGGAGCCTTTGTCGTCTCCGTTTATCAAGAAAATAATAATTTTATAGTGGTTATTCCATCGATTTAGGGAGTATTATTATGAAGTTTACTAAATTAATTGATAAAAACAATTGAACGATGCTCATTTACCATTAAAAAGAGTTTAGCATACATTAATACAAATGTAGAATATGGTAGAAATTTTAAAACATCACTAAAGATTATGGGCTTCAGTATATAAAGAATTTACCAAAAACTCAATATTTTTGTAGGGTTAGCCCATAGATTTTGAGAAAATTTCAAAAAATATGAAAATTGTTTAATGCCTAGTTGCATCCTTCACTAACATATGATGATGTTCAAAGAGGTTTGGAGCTTTGTCGTCTCCGTTTATCAAGAAAATAATAATTTTATAGTGGTTATTCCATCGATTTAGGGAGTATTATGAAGTTTTACTAAATTAATTGATAAAAACAATTGAACGATGCTCATTTACCATGAAAATGAATTTAGTACATTAATACAAATTTAGAATATGGTAGAAATTTTAAAACAACACTAAAGATTATAGGCTTCAGTATATAAAGTATTTACCAAAAACTCATTTTTGTAGGGGTTAGCCCATAGATTTTGAGAAAATTTCAAAAAATATGATAATATTTTTTTAATGCCTAGTTGCATCCTGCACTAACATATGATGATGTTCAAAGAGGTTTGGAGCCTTTGTCGTCTCCGTTTATCAAGAAAAATAATAATTTTATAGTGGTTATTCCATCGATTTAGGGAGTATTATGAAGTTTTACTAAATTAATTGATAAAAACAATTGGACGGTGCTCATTTACCATGAAAAAGAGTTTAGCATACATTAATAAAAATGTACAATATGGTAGAAATTTTAAAACATCACTAAAGATTATGGGCTTCAGTATATAAAGAATTTACCAAAACTCAATATTTTGTAAGGGTTAGCCCATAGATTTTGAGAAAATTTCAAAAATATGACAATATTGTTTTAATGCCTAGTTGCATCCTTCACTAACATATGATGATGTTCAAAGAGGTTTGGAGCCTTTGTCGTCTCCGTTTATCAAGAAAATAATAATTTTATAGTGGTTATTCCATCGATTTAGGGAGTATTATGAAGTTTTACTAAATTAATTGATAAAAACAATTGAAAATGCTCATTTACCATGAAAATGATTTAGTATACATTAATACAAATTTAGAATATGGTTAGAAATTTAAAACAACATTAAAGATTATAGGCTTCAGTATATAAAGTATTTACCAAAAACTCGGTATTTTTGTAGGGGTTAGCCCATAGATTTTGAGAAAATTTCAAAAAATATGATATATTTTTTAATGCCTAATTGCATCCTGCACTAACATATGATGATGTTCAAAGAGGTTTGGAGCCTTTGTCGTCTCCGTTTATCAAGAAAATAATAATTTTATAGTGGTTATTCCATCGATTTAGGGAGTATTATGCAGTTTTACTAAATTAATTGATAAAAAATTGAACGATGCTCATTTACCATGAAAAAGAGTTTAGCATACATTAATACAAATGTAGAATATGGTAGAAATTTTAAAACACACTAAAGATTATGGGCTTCAGTATATAAAGAATTTACCAAAAACTCAATATTTTGTAGGGTTAGCCCATAGATTTTGAGAAAATTTCAAAAAATATGAAAATATTGTTTTAATGCCTAGTTGCATCCTTCACTAACATATGATGATGTTCAAAGAGGTTTGGAGTCTTTGTCGTCTCCGTTTATCAAGAAAATAATAATTTTATAGTGGTTATTCCATCGATTTAGGGAGTATTATGAAGTTTTACTAAATTAATTGATAAAAACAATTGAACGATGCTCATTTACCATTAAAAAGAGTTTAGCATACATAATACAATGTAAAATATGGTAGAAATTTTAAAACATCACTAAAGATTATGGGCTCAGTATATAAAAGTATTTACCAAAACTCAATATTTTTGTAAGGGTTAACCCATAGATTTTGAGAAAATTTCAAAAAATATGAAAATATTGTTTAAATGCCTAGTTGCATCCTTCACTAACATATGATGATGTTCAAAGAGGTTTGGAGCCTTGTCGTCTCCGTTTATCAAGAAAATAATAATTTTATAGTGGTTATTCCATCGATTTAGGGAGAGTATTATGAAGTTTTACTAAATTATTGATAAAAAAAATTGAACATGCTCATTTACCATGAAAATGAGTTAGTATGCATTAATACAAATGTAGAAATGGTTAGAAATTTTAAAACAACACTAAAGATTATAGGCTTCAGTATATAAAGTATTTACCAAAAACTCAATATTTTTGTAGGGTTAGCCCATAGATTTTGAGAAAATTCAAAAAATATGAAAATATTGTTTAATGCCTAGTTGCATCCTTCACTAACATATGATGATGTTCAAAGAGGTTTGGAGTTTGTCGTCTCCGTTTATCAAGAAAATAATAATTTTATAGTGGTTATTCCATCGATTTAGGGAGTATTATGAAGTTTTACTAAATTAATTGATAAAAACAATTGAACGATGCTCATTTACCATGAAAAAAGTTTAGCATACATTAATACAAATGTAGAATATGGTAGAAATTTTAAAACATCACTAAAGACTATGGCTTCAGTATACAAAGAATTTACCATAGATTTTGAAAAATTTCAAAAATATGACAATATTGTTTTAATGCCTAGTTGCATCCTTCACTAACATATGATGATGTTCAAAGAGGTTTGGAGTCTTTGTCGTCTCCGTTTATCAAGAAAATAATAATTTTATAGTGGTTATTCCATCGATTTAGGAGTAGTTATGATGAGTTTTACTAAATTAATTGATAAAAACAATTGAACGATGCTCATTTACCATGAAAAAGAGTTTAGCATACATTAATACAAATGTAGAATATGGTAGAAATTTTAAACATCACTAAAGATTATGGGCTTCAGTATATAAAGAATTTACCAAAAACTCAATATTTTTGTATGGGTTAGCCCATAGATTTTGAGAAAATTTAAAAAAATATGACAATATTGTTTAATGCCTAGTTGCATCCTTCACTAACATATGATGATGTTCAAAGAGGTTTGGAGTCTTGTCGTCTCCGTTTATCAAGAAAATAATAATTTTATAGTGGTTATTCCATCGATTTAGGGAGTATTATGAAGTTTTACTAAATTAATTGATAAAAACAATTGAACAATGCTCATTTACCATGAAAATGAATTTAGTATACATTAATACAAATTTAGAATATGGTTAGAAATTTTAAAACAACATTAAAGATTATAGGCTTCAGTATATAAAGTATTTACCAAAAACTCAATATTTTTGTAGGGGTTAGCCCATAGATTTTGAGAAAATTTCAAAAAATATGATAATATTTTTTTAATGCCTAGTTGCATCCTGCACTAACATATGATGATGTTCAAAGACGTTTGGAGCCTTTGTCGTCTCCGTTTATCAAGAAAATAATAATTTTATAGTGGTTATTCCATCGATTTAGGGAGTATTATGAAGTTTTACTAAATTAATTGATAAAAACAATTGAACGATGCTCATTTACCATGAAAAAGATTAGATACATTAATACAAATGTAGAATATGGTTAGAAATTTTTAAACAACACTAAAGATTATGGCTTCAGTATATAAAGTATTTACCAAAAACTCAATATTTTGTAGGGGTTAGCCCATAGATTTTGAGAAAATTTCAAAAAATGACAATATTGTTTTAATGCTAGTTGCATCCTTCACTAACATATGATGATGTTCAAAGAGGTTTGGAGCCTTTGTCGTCTCTGTTTATCAAGAAAATAATAATTTTATAGTGGTTATTCTATCGATTTAGAGAGTGTTATGAAGTTTTACTAAATTAATTGATAAAAACAATTGAACGATGATTTACCATGAAAAATATTTTAGCATACATTAATACAAATTCAGAATATGGTAGAAATTTTAAAACATCACTAAAGACTATGGGCTTCAGTATATAAAGAATTTACCAAAAACTCAATATTTTGTAGGGTTAGCCCATAGATTTTGAGAAAATTTCAAAAAATATGACAATTTTATTTTAATGCCTAGTTGCATCCTTCCCTAACATATGATGATGTTCAAAGAGGTTTGGAGTCTTTATCGTCTCCGTTTATCAAGAAAATAATAATTTTATAGTTGTTATTCCATCGATTTAGGGAGTATTATGAAGTTTTACTAAATTAATTGATAAAAAACAATTGAACAATGCATTTACCATGAAAAAGATTTAGCATACATTAATACAAATTAGAATATGGTTAGAAATTTTTAAACAACACTAAAGATTATAGGCTTCAGTATATAAAATATTTACCAAAAACTCAATATTTTTGTAGGGGTTAGCCCATAGATTTTGAGAAAATTTCAAAAAATATGATAATATTTTTTAATGCCTAGTTGCATCCTGCACTAACATATGATGATGTTCAAAGAGGTTTGGAGCCTTTGTCGTCTCCGTTTATCAAGAAAATAATAATTTTATAGTGGTTATTCCATCGATTTAGGGAGTATTATGCAGTTTTACTAAATTAATTGATAAAAACAATTGAACGATGCTCATTTACCATGAAAAAAGTTTAGCATACGTTAATACAAATGTAGAATATGGTAGAAATTTTAAATCATCACTAAAGATTATGGGCTTCAGTATATAAAGAATTTACCAAAAACTCAACATTTTTGTAAGGGTTAACCCATAGATTTTGAGAAAATTTCAAAAAATATGAAAATATTGTTTAAATGCCTAGTTGCATCCTTCACTAACATATGATGATGTTCAAAGAGGTTTGGAGCCTTTGTCGTCTCCGTTTATCAAGAAAATAATAATTTTATAGTGGTTATTCCATCGATTTAGGGAGAGTATTATGAAGTTTTACTAAATTAATTGATAAAAACAATTGAACGATGCTCATTTACCATGAAAAAGAGTTTAGCATACATTAATACAAATGTAGAATATGGTAGAAATTTTAAATCATCACTAAAGATTATGGGCTTCAGTATATAAAGAATTTACCAAAAACTCAATATTTTGTAAGGGTTAACCCATAGATTTTGAGAAAATTCAAAAAATATGAAAATATTGTTTAAATGCCTAGTTGCATCCTTCACTAACATATGATGATGTTCAAAGAGGTTTGGAGTCTTTGTCGTCTCCGTTTATCAAGAAAATAATAATTTTATAGTGGTTATTCCATCGATTTAGGGAGTATTATGAAGTTTTACTAAATTAATTGATAAAAACAATTGAACGATGCTCATTTACCATGAAAAGAGTTTAGTATACATTAATACAAATTTAGAATATGGTTAGAAATTTTAAAACAACATTAAAGATTATAGGCTTCAGTATATAAAGTATTTACCAAAAACTCGATATTTTTGTAG
The DNA here is from genome assembly GCF_020379485.1 of Brassica napus. Taxonomy (NCBI): domain Eukaryota; kingdom Viridiplantae; phylum Streptophyta; class Magnoliopsida; order Brassicales; family Brassicaceae; genus Brassica; species Brassica napus. The sequence continues at coordinate 9,876 of NW_026015957.1, read as the reverse complement.
GGGTTAGCCCATAGATTTTGAGAAAATTTCAAAAAATATGATAATATTTTTTTAATGCCTAGTTGCATCCTGCACTAACATATGATGATGTTCAAAGAGGTTTGGAGCCTTTGTCGTCTCCGTTTATCAAGAAAATAATAATTTTATAGTGGTTATTCCATCGATTTAGGGAGTATTATGAAGTTTTACTAAATTAATTGATAAAACAATTGAACGATGCTCATTTACCATTAAAAGAGTTTAGCATACATTAATACAAATGTAGAATATGGTAGAAATTTTAAAACATCACTAAAGATTATGGGCTTCAGTATATAAAGATTTACCAAAAACTCAATATTTTTGTAGGGTTAGCCCATAGATTTTGAGAAAATTTCAAAAAATATGACAATATTGTTTTAATGCCTAGTTGCATCCTTCACTAACATATGATGATGTTCAAAGAGGTTTGGAGCCTTTGTCGTCTCCGTTTATCAAGAAAATAATAATTTTATAGTGGTTATTCCATCGATTTAGGGAGTATTATGAAGTTTTACTAAATTAATTGATAAAAACAATTGAACGATGCTCATTTACCATGAAAATGAATTTAGTATGCATTAATACAAATTTAGAATATGGTTAGAAATTTTAAAACAACATTAAAGATTATAGGCTTCAGTATATAAAGTATTTACCAAAAACTCAATATTTTGTAGGGTTAGCCCATAGATTTTGAGAAAATTTCAAAAAATATGATAATATTTTTTTAATGCCTAATTGCATCCTGCACTAACATATATGATGATGTTCAAAGAGGTTTGGAGCCTTTGTCGTCTCCGTTTATCAAGAAAATAATAATTTATAGTGGTTATTCCATCGATTTAGGGAGTATTATGAAGTTTTACTAAATTAATTGATAAAAACAATTGAACGATGCTCATTTACCATTAAAAAGAGTTTAGCATACATTAATACAAATGTAGAATATGGTAGAAATTTTAAAACATCACTAAAGATTATGGGCTTCAGTATATAAAGAATTTACCAAAAACTCAATATTTTTGTAAGGGTTAGCCCATAGATTTTGAGAAAATTTCAAAAAATATGACAATATTGTTTTAATGCCTAGTTGCATCCATCACTAACATATGATGATGTTCAAAGACGTTTGGAGCCTTTGTTGTCTCCGTTTATCAAGAAAATAATAATTATAGTGGTTATTCCATCGATTTAGGGAGTATTATGAAGTTTTACTAAATTAATTGATAAAAACAATTGAACAATGCTCATTTACCATGAAAATGAATTTAGTATGCATTAATACAAATTTAGAATATGGTTAGAAATTTTAAAACAACATTAAAGATTATAGGCTTCAGTATATAAAGTATTTACCAAAAACTCGATATTTTTGTAGGGGTTAGCCCATAGATTTTGAGAAAATTTCAAAAAATATGATAATATTTTTTTAATGCCTAATTGCATCCTGCACTAACATATGATGATGTTCAAAGAGGTTTGGAGCCTTTGTCGTCTCCGTTTATCAAGAAATAATAATTTTATAGTGGTTATTCCATCGATTTAGGGAGTATTATGAAGTTTTACTAAATTAATTGATAAAAACAATTGAACGATGCTCATTTACCATAAAAAGAGTTTAGCATACATTAATACAAATGTAGAATATGGTAGAAATTTTAAAACATCACTAAAGATTATGGGCTTCAGTATATAAAGAATTTACCAAAAACTCAATATTTTTGTAAGGGTTAGCCCATAGATTTTGAGAAAATTTCAAAAAATATGACAATATTGTTTTAATGCCTAGTTGCATCCTTCACTAACATATGATGATGTTCAAAGACGTTTGGAGCCTTTGTTGTCTCCGTTTATCAAGAAAATAATAATTTTATAGTGGTTATTCCATCGATTTAGGGAGTATTATGAAGTTTTACTAAATTAATTGATAAAAACAATTGAACAATGCTCATTTACCATGAAAATGAATTTAGTATGCATTAATACAAATTTAGAATATGGTTAGAAATTTTAAAACAACATTAAAGATTATAGGCTTCAGTATATAAAGTATTTACCAAAAACTCGATATTTTTGTAGGGGTTAGCCCATAGATTTTGAGAAAATTTCAAAAAATATGATAATATTTTTTTAATGCCTAGTTGCATCCTGCACTAACATATGATGATGTTCAAAGAGGTTTGGAGCCTTTGTCGTCTCCGTTTATCAAGAAAATAATAATTTTATAGTGGTTATTCCATCGATTTAGGAGTAGTATTATGAAGTTTTACTAAATTAATTGATAAAAACAATTGAACGATGCTCATTTACCATTAAAAAGAGTTTAGCATACATTAATACAAATGTAGAATATGGTAGAAATTTTAAAACATCACTAAAGATTATGGGCTTCAGTATATAAAGAATTTACCAAAAACTCAATATTTTGTAGGGGTTAGCCCATAGATTTTGAGAAAATTTCAAAAAAATGACAATATTGTTTTAATGCCTAGTTGCATCCTTCACTAACATATGATGATGTTCAAAGAGGTTTGGAGCCTTTGTCGTCTCCGTTTATCAAGAAAATAATAATTTATAGTGGTTTTTCCATCGATTTAGGGAGTATTATGAAGTTTTACTAAATTAATTGATAAAAACAATTGAACGATGCTCATTTACCATGAAAAGATTTAGTATACATTAATACAAATTAGAATATGGTAGAAATTTTAAAACAACACTAAAGATTATAGGCTTCAGTATATAAAGTATTTACCAAAAACTCAATATTTTTGTAGGGGTTAGCCCATAGATTTTGAGAAAATTTCAAAAATATGATAATATTTTTTATGCCTAGTTGCATCCTGCACTAACATATGATGATGTTCAAAGAGGTTTGGAGCCTTGTCGTCTCCGTTTATCAAGAAAATAATAATTTTATAGTGGTTATTCCATCGATTTAGGGAGTATTATGAAGTTTTACTAAATTAATTGATAAAAACAATTGAACGATGCTCATTTACCATGAAAAAGAGTTTAGCATACATTAATACAAATGTAGAATATGGTAGAAATTTAAAACACACTAAAGATTATGGGCTTCAGTATATAAAGAATTTACCAAAAACTCAATATTTTGTAAGGGTTAGCCCATAGATTTTGAGAAAATTTCAAAAAATATGACAATATTGTTTTAATGCCTAGTTGCATCCTTCACTAACATATGATGATGTTCAAAGACGTTTGGAGCCTTTGTCGTCTCCGTTTATCAAGAAAATAATAATTTTATAGTGGTTATTCCATCGATTTAGGGAGTATTATGAAGTTTTACTAAATTAATTGATAAAAACAATTGAACGATGCTCATTTACCATGAAAATGATTTAGTATACATTAATACAAATGTAGAATATGGTTAGAAATTTTAAAACAACATAAAGATTATAGGCTTCAGTATATAAATTATTTACCAAAAACTCGATAATTTTGTAGGGGTGTTAGCCCATAGATTTTGAGAAAATTTCAAAAAATATGATAATATTTTTTTAATGCCTAATTGCATCCTTCACTAACATATGATGATGTTCAAAGAGGTTGGAGCCTTTGTCGTCTCCGTTTATCAAGAAACTAATAATTTTATAGTGGTTATTCCATCGATTTAGGGAGTATTAAAGTTTTACTAAATTAATTGATAAAAACAATTGAACGATGCTCATTTACCATGAAAAAGAGTTTAGCATACATTAATACAAATGTAGAATATGGTAGAAATTTTAAAACATCACTAAAGATTATGGGCTTCAGTATATAAAGAATTTACCAAAAACTCAATATTTTGTAGGGTTAGCCCATAGATTTTGAGAAAATTTCAAAAAAATGACAATATTGTTTTAATGCCTAGTTGCATCCTTCACTAACATATGATGATGTTCAAAGACGTTTGGAGCCTTTGTCGTCTCCGTTTATCAAGAAAATAATAATTTTATAGTGGTTATTCCATCGATTTAGGGAGTATTATGAAGTTTTACTAAATTAATTGATAAAAACAATTGAACGATGCTCATTTACCATGAAAAAGAGTTTAGCATACATTAATACAAATTTAGAATATGGTTAGAAATTTTAAAACAACACTAAAGATTATAGGCTTCAGTATATAAAGTATTTACCAAAAACTCAATATTTTGTAGGGGTTAGCCCATAGATTTTGAGAAAATTTCAAAAAATATGAAAATATTTTTTTAATGCCTAGTTGCATCCTTCACTAACATATGATGATGTTCAAAGAGGTTTGGAGCCTTTGTCGTCTCCGTTTATCAAGAAAATAATAATTTTATAGTGGTTATTCCATCGATTTAGGGAGTATTATGAAGTTTTACTAAATTAATTGATAAAAACAATTGAACGATGCTCATTTACCATAAAAAGAGTTTAGCATACATTAATACAAATGTAGAATATGGTAGAATTTTAAAACATCACTAAAGATTATGGGCTTCAGTATATAAAGATTTACCAAAAACTCAATATTTTTGTAAGGGTTAGCCCATAGATTTTGAGAAAATTTCAAAAAATGACAATATTGTTTTAATGCCTAGTTGCATCCATCACTAACATATGATGATGTTCAAAGAGTTTGGAGCCTTTGTTGTCTCCGTTTATCAAGAAAATAATAATTTTATAGTGGTTATTCCATCGATTTAGGGAGTATTATGAAGTTTTACTAAATTAATTGATAAAAACAATTGAACGATGCTCATTTACCATGAAAAAAGTTTAGCATACATTAATACAAATGTAGAATATGTTAGAAATTTTAAAACATCACTAAAGATTTGGCTTCAGTATATAAAGAATTTACCCTAGATTTTGAGAAAATTTCAAAAAAATGACAATATTGTTTTAATGCCTAGTTGCATCCTCACTAACATATGATGATGTTCAAAGAGGTTTGGAGCCTTTGTCGTCTCCGTTTATCAAGAATATAATAATTTATAGTGGTTATTCCATCGATTTAGGGAGTATTATGAAGTTTTACTAAATTAATTGATAAAAACAATTGAACGATGCTCATTTACCATTAAAAGAGTTTAGCATACATTATACAAATAGAATATAGATATTAGAAATTTTAAAACATCACTAAAGATTATGGGCTTCAGTATATAAAGAATTTACCAAAAACTCAATATTTTTGTAGGGGTTAGCCCATAGATTTTGAGAAAATTTAAAAAATATGACAATATTGTTTTAATGCCTAGTTGCATCCTTCACTAACATATGATGATGTTCAAAGAGGTTTGGAGTCTTGTCGTCTCCGTTTATCAAGAAAATAATAATTTTATAGTGGTTTATTCCATCGATTTAGGGAGTATGAGTATGAAGTTTACTAAATAATGATAAAAACAATTGAACATGCTCATTTACCATGAAAATGAATTAGTATACATTAATACAAATTTAGAATATGGTTAGAAATTTTAAACAACACTAAAGATTATAGGCTTCAGTATATAAAGTATTTACCAAAAACTCAATATTTTTGTAGGGGTTAGCCCATAGATTTTGAGAAAATTTCAAAAAATATGATAATATTTTTAATGCCTAGTTGCATCCTGCACTAACATATGATGATGTTCAAAGAGGTTTGGAGCTTTGTCGTCTCCGTTTATCAAGAAAATAATAATTTTATAGTGGTTATTCCATCGATTTAGGGAGTATTATGAAGTTTTACTAAATTAATGATAAAAACAATTGAACGATGCTCATTTACCATGAAAAGAATTTAGTATACATTAATACAAATTTAGAATATGGTTAGAAATTTTAAAAAACATTAAAGATTATAGGCTTCAGTATATAAAGTATTTACCAAAAACTCAATATTTTGTAGGGGTTAGCCCATAGATTTTGAGAAAATTTCAAAAATATGACAATATTGTTTTAATGCTGTTGCATCCTTCACTAACATATGATGATGTTCAAAGAGGTTGGAGCCTTTGTCGTCTCCGTTTATCAAGAAAATAATAATTTTATAGTGGTTATTCCATCGATTTAGGGAGTGTTATGAAGTTTTACTAAATTAATTGATAAAAACAATGAACGATGATTTACCATGAAAAAATATTTTAGCATACATTAATACAAATTAGAATATAGTAGAATTTTAAAACATCACTAAAGATTATGGGCTTCAGTATATAAAGAATTTACCAAAAACTCAATATTTTTGTAGGGGGTTAGCCCATAGATTTTGAGAAAATTTCAAAAAATATGACAATTTTGTTTTATGCCTAGTTGCATCCTTCACTAACATATGATGATGTTCAAAGAGGTTTGGAGTCTTTGTCGTCTCCGTTTATCAAGAAAATAATAATTTTATAGTGGTTATTCCATCGATTTAGGGAGTATTATGAAGTTTTACTAAATTAATGATAAAAAAACAATTGAACATGCTCATTTACCATGAAATGAATTTAGTCATTAATACAAATTTAGAATATGGTTAGAAATTTTAAAAACATTAAAAGATTATAGGCTTCTGTATATAAAATATTTACCAAAAACTCAATTTTTTGTAGGGGTTAGCCATAGATTTTGAGAAAATTTCAAAAAAATATGTTGTAATATTTTTTAATGCCTAGTTGCATCCTGCACTAACATATGATGATGTTCAAAGACGTTTGGAGCCTTTGTCGTCTCCGTTTATCAAGAAAATAATAATTTTATAGTGGTTATTCCATCGATTTAGGGAGTATTATGCAGTTTTAACTAAATTAATTGATAAAAAAATTGAACGATGCTCATTTACCATTAAAAAGAGTTTAGCATACATTAATACAAATGTAGAATATGGTAGAAATTTTAAATCATCACTAAAGATTATGGGCTTCAGTATATAAAGAATTTACCAAAAACTCAATATTTTTGTAGGGTTAGCCCATAGATTTTGAGAAAATTTCAAAAAATATGAAAATTGTTTTAATGCCTAGTTGCATCCTTCACTAACATATGATGATGTTCAAAGAGGTTTGGAGCCTTTGTCGTCTCCGTTTATCAAGAAACAATAATTTTATAGTGGTTATTCCATCGATTTAGGGAGTATTATGAAGTTTTACTAAATTAATTGATAAAAACAATTGAACGATGCTCATTTACATTAAAAATGAAAAGAAGTTTAGCATACTTAATACAAATGTAGAATATGGTAGAAATTTTTAAAACATCACTAAAGATATGGCTTCAGTATATAAAGAATTTACCAAAAACTCAATATTTGTAGGGGTTAACCCATAGATTTTGAGAAAATTCAAAAAATATGAAAATATTGTTTAAATGCCTAGTTGCATCCTTCACTAACATATGATGATGTTCAAAGAGGTTTGGAGTCTTTGTCGTCTCCGTTTATCAAGAAAACAATAATTTTATAGTGGTTATTCCATCGATTTAGGGAGAGTATTATGAAGTTTTTACTAAATTAATGATAAAAACAATTGAACGATGCTCATTTACCATGAAAAATGTTTAGCATACATTAATACAAATTTAGAATATGGTTAGAAATTTAAAACACACTAAAGATATGCTTCAGTATATAAAAGATTTACCAAAAACTCAATATTTGTGGGGTTAGCCCATAGATTTTGAGAAAATTTCAAAAAAATGATTAATATTTTAATGCCTAGTTGCATCCTGCACTAACATATGATGATGTTCAAAGAGGTTTGGAGCCTTTGTCGTCTCCGTTTATCAAGAAAATAATAATTTTATAGTGGTTATTCCATCGATTTAGGGAGTGAGTATTATGCAGTTTTACTAAATTAATTGATAAAAACAATTGAACGATGCTCATTTACCATAAAAAGAGTTTAGCATACATTAATACAAATGTAGAATATGGTTAGAAATTTTTAAAACATCACTAAAGATTATGGGCTTCAGTATATAAAGAATTTACCAAAAACTCAATATTTTTGTAAGGGTAGCCCATAGATTTTGAGAAAATTTCAAAAATATGACAATATTGTTTTTTAATGCTAGTTGCATCCTCACTAACATATGATGATGTTCAAAGACGTTTGGAGCCTTTGTCGTCTCCGTTTATCAAGAAAATATAATTTTATAGTGGTTATTCCATCGATTTAGGGAGAGTATTATGAAGTTTTACTAAATTAATTGATAAAAACAATTGAACGATGCTCATTTACCATGAAAATGAATTAGTATACATTAATACAAATTAGAATATGGTTAGAAATTTTAAAACAACACTAAAGATTATAGGCTTCAGTATATAAAGTATTTACCAAAAACTCAATATTTTTGTAGGGGTTAGCCCATAGATTTTGAGAAAATTTCAAAAAATATGATAATATTTTTTAATGCCTAGTTGCATCCTGCACTAACATATGATGATGTTCAAAGAGGTTTGGAGCCTTTGTCGTCTCCGTTTATCAAGAAATAATAATTTATAGTGGTTATTCCATCGATTTAGGGAGGTATTATGCAGTTTTACTAAATTAATTGATAAAAACATTGAACGATGCTCATTTACCATTTAAAAGAGTTTAGCATACATTAATACAAATGTAGAATATGGTAGAAATTTTAAACATCACTAAAGATTATGGGCTTCAGTATATAAAGAATTACCAAAAACTCAATATTTTTGTAAGGGTTAGCCCATAGATTTTGAGAAAATTTCAAAAAAATGACAATATTGTTTTAATGCCTAGTTGCATCCATCACTAACATATGATGATGTTCAAAGACGTTTGGAGCCTTGTGTCTCCGTTTATCAAGAAAATAATAATTTATAGTGGTTTTATTCATCGATTTAGGGAGTAGTTATGAAGTTTACTAAATTAATTGATAAAAACAATTGAACGATGCTCATTTACCATGAAATGAATTTTATGCATTAATACAAATTTAGAATATGTTTAGAAATTTTAAAACAACATAAAGATTATAGCTTCAGTATATAAAGTATTTACCAAAACTCAATATTTTTGTAGGGGTAGCCCATAGATTTTGAGAAAATTTCAAAAAATATGATAATATTTTTTAATGCCTAGTTGCATCCTGCACTAACATATGATGATGTTCAAAGAGGTTTGGAGCCTTGTCGTCTCCGTTTATCAAGAAAATAATAATTTTATAGTGGTTATTCCATCGATTTAGGGAGTATTATGAAGTTTTACTAAATTAATTGATAAAAATATTGAACGATGCTCATTTACCATTAAAAGAGTTTAGCATACATTAATACAAATGTAGAATATGGTAGAAATTTTAAAACATCACTAAAGATTATGGCTTCAGTATATAAAGTATTTACCAAAAACTCAATATTTTGTAAGGGTTAGCCCATAGATTTTGAGAAATTTCAAAAAAATGACAATATTTTTTAATGCCTAGTTGCATCCTCACTAACATATGATGATGTTCAAAGACGTTTGGAGCCTTTGTCGTCTCCGTTTATCAAGAAAATAATAATTTTATAGTGGTTATTCCATCGATTTAGGGAGTATTATGAAGTTTTACTAAATTAATTGATAAAAACAATGAACGATGCTCATTTACCATGAAAATGATTAGTATACATTAATACAAATTTAGAATATGGTTAGAAATTTTTAAACAACACTAAAGATTATAGGCTTCAGTATATAAAGTATTTACCAAAAACTCAATATTTTTTGTAGGGTTAGCCCATAGATTGAGAGAAAATTTCAAAAAATATGACAATATTTTTTTTAATGCCTAGTTGCATCCTGCACTAACATATGATGATGTTCAAGAGGTTTGGAGCCTTTGTCGTCTCCGTTTATCAAGAAACTAAAATTTTATAGTGGTATTCCATCGATTTAGGGA
>NW_026015956.1:0-17685 GCF_020379485.1 Brassica napus | reverse complement strand
ATGTGCTTCCACAACCCCTTGCTTCCCACCGTTGGTTCTCCCCATCCGAGACCACAACCAAGTAGTTGGTTTCCTTGAAGATCACAGCTACCTTCATGTTCATGTTCATCCCACTCTCCATGTTGAATGATGAACTCTCTAAGCTTCAGACTTTATCTTGATTGAATGACTTGTAGAACCCTTCACACCTCGATCCTTCAACACACACAACGCTTCAGATGATACACCACAACCAGTTTGAACTTGAAAGTACCCCTGGAGAACTCTCAACACACAATAACCCAAGAGTTTCCCTTTCTCAAAGCTTCAACCTTTGATGCTTCAAAGGAATCAACACGACCCAGGCTATCACTAACCTGGCGCTGATACCATATCACTTTTAGTGATGTTTAGAGTGATCTGAGTATTTAGGAAAGATTAGAAGAGATTTAGAGAAGATTAAGTATGAAATGAGATTAAGAGTCTAAAGAACTAAAGAGAGACTAAGAGAGACTCATAACTTGCTTATTATTAATGAGAGTGATTACCTTATATATGGAGCTTGAGACACTAGGGTTTCGATTACACAAAAGGAGAAGCATGTGAAGTCAAGATACAGCTAAGGGCGCATTTGAATCCTTCCAATGAGAGTCTCCACATGTGTAAGGCATCTTTGAATATGCCTTTACCTTTCCAGCTCTTGCCAGACTGTCAGACGCGCTCTTCCTTATCCTCTCAACGTTCGGATCAAGCTCAGCCTTAAGTAAAGTAACTCTAGCTAGTTTACTCTTTACCTGAGCTAGTAACTCCTTAACCGCGCATGATGGTACGGCCTGATCGTCCGTACCCTTCACCCTATCCGTACAGTCCGTACATGATGCTTCCATCTTCCTCTCTAATGCTTCTACACTTCCTAAGGTCTCCTCTTCATACCATAAGGCTCTCATCTCAACACTCCCCCTCAAGCTTAGCTTTGTGAAAGTCTAAGCTTGGACAGCCATGAGATCTTCCTCATTAAAACCCTCACTAAGGAAAACCCATTGGGACAAAACCTTAATGAGGGAAAAAGAGTAAAGATCTCACAGCTAAGGGATCAGCTCCTTCTCTTCCCAAGATCTATGAGTCCCAATCTGATGTGAATGGACTCCATAGTCTTTTGTCTCGCAGCCTTGGTGAATACATCAGCCAACTGATCTTCACTTCTAGTATAGCAGGGCAAGATCACTCCAGCACAATCATCTGTCTCACTTTGTGGCAATCAACCTCAATGTGCTTGGTTCTCTCATGGAACACCGAGTTGGATGCAATGTGAATAGCAGCTTGATTGTCACAATGCATTGTCATTGGAGAGGCTTGATCAATCTCCAAGTGCTTCAAGATGCCTTTTATCCACACCAACTCGTTTGTAAGCTTCAGCATGGCTCTATACTCAGCTTCAGCACTTGAACATGACACCACCTTCTGCTTCTTGCTCTTCCAAGTCACCAAGTTACCTCCAATGAATGTGCAATAGCCGGTAGTTGATCTCCTATCAGCTCTATCTCCTGCCCAATCAGCATCACAATACCCCCCACTTCTGTGCTTCCATTACATCCCATCCAACCCCTTGATCCGGCGAGCCATTTAGATACATCAGCAGCCTCTCTACCATGCGCCAATGATGTTCCTTTGGAAGCTGCATGTGTTGACTCACCTGGTTCACAGCAAAACATATATCAGGCCTTGTAATGGTAAGGTAAATCAATTTGCCAACAAGTGTTCTATAGAGTTTAGGATCATGAAATGGCTTGCTGTCTTCAATCTCCCCCTCTCTTGGTACTTTGTAGCCATCCTCCATTGGCATCCTTGCTGTCTTGCCTCCATAAGCACCTGCACCTTTCAAAAGATCAAGTGTATACTTCCTTTGGGACATGAACAATCCTTCCTTGGATCTACAAATCTCAATTCCAAGGAAGTATTTCATTTCTCCCAAGTCTTTGATTTCAAACATAGACTTTAGGAATTCCTTGGTTGCTTTGATACCTTCCTTATCACTCCCAGTGATAATGATATCATCCACATACACAAGGAGAGCAACCATACCTGAGGGGGTCGTGAGTGTAAAGAGAGTGTGATCCAATTCTGACTTCTTGAAGCCTCGGCCATTCAGATGTGCTCAACTTGTTATACCAAGCTCTTGGTGATTGCTTCAACCCATAAATGGCTTTCTTTAGTCTCATCAGCACATTCCCTCTCTTCACTAGATGTTCCAGACCTGGTGGAGGATACATATAGACTTCATCCTCAAGCTCTCCTTGTAGAAATGCATTCTTTACATCCATTTGCCACAATCCCCATCCTAGGTTCACAGCCAAGCTTAAAACAATCCTAATGGTGTGTAGCTTGGCTACTGGTGCAAATGTCTCAATGTAGTCCTCTCCATATGTCTGAGTGAACCCTCTTGCTACTAGTCTAGTCTTCTTCCTCTCAATCGACCCATCAGCCTTGTACTTGATTGTAAAGATCCATCTACTAGACACAGCTTTCTCTCCCTTTTGGTAGTTCACTCTCATACCATGTATCATTCTTTATCATAGCTCCTGCCTCAGCTCCTACTGATTCCTTCCATTCCTTATCCTCCATTGCCTCTTCATAGCTTCTTGGAATGTGATTTCATCCAAGTTTACCATGAATGCGCAATGTGCTTCTGGATATTGAGCAAAAGAACACACGGCCTGAGTAGGATGCTTCACAGCTTGGGCATTGTAGTACACTCTTGTGTTTACCCAACTGGAAGGATCCTTTCTCAGCCTTGTACTTCTTCTCAATACTGGCCCTTCTTGCGCCATCTCTTGTTCTTCTTCTTGTGGCAGCACACTTGTTTCAGATCTTTCTTCTCCTAGCTGACTTGCTTCAGCTCCTTCTTCCCTTAGCTGACTCTCTTCAGCTCCTTCTTCTTGATCATTTGATTCCACAGCTTGATCATGAGAGCCAGAACTCTCTTCTCTACTTGTTTCTTCACGGTTTGGAGTTCTTGTTTCATTCCCCCCCTCATGCTCAAGGTTGGAAGTCTGATGATCCGGGACTGGGGTAGTGCTTCTCCCCCCTTGATGTCCTTGATTCATGTTGATTCCAAGGCCTTCTAGGATAATCCTCAAGGTTTCAGCTCTATCAGAGGTAAGATCCTTCAAGTCTTCTTGAATCTGTTCCTCATAATATCCTTTCTCTTCAACAAACTTCACTTCTCTAGATACTAACACTCTCCTTGTGTTAGGATCATAGCACTTGTATCCTTTCTGACTTGATGAGTATCCAATGAACATTGCCTTTGAACTCTTAGCTTCTAGCTTGTTTCTTATCTCTCCAGGCACCATCACAAAACACAAACACCCAAAGACCTTCATATGCTCGAGAGAAGGCTTGTACTGATTCAGTACCTCAAATGGTGATTGTCCTTGAAGGATCAGAGTTGGTGTCCTGTTGATGAGATAACATGCCGTAGCAACAGCATCACTCCAAAACTTCTTAGGCACATTGGATTGAAACATCATGGACCTGGCTACTTCCATCAAATGCCTGTTCTTCCTCTCAGCCACACCATTCTGTTGTGGTGTATAGGGACAGCTTGTCTGATGATAATTCCATGCTGAGCTAGGTGTAGCTTGAATGCTTGTCCCGTGTACTCTCCTCCATTATCTGACCTGAAAATCTTTATCTTGGCATTGTAATGGTTAGTCACATAGGATTGAAAGTTTTTAAATGCATCAAGTACCCTATCTTTGGTTGGAATTAAGGTTAACCAGGTGTATTTGGATTTTTCATCAATGAAAGTTACATAATACTTATGATTTTCTCTAGATAGGCAAGGTGCAGTCCAAACATCAGAATGAATAAGATCAAAACACTTTTCATAAACAGTAGTAGACTTGTTAAAGACAGTTCTACAATGCTTGCCTAAAATGCAAGCTTCACAATCATTATTCTCAAAGGAAACACCTGGCAACATCAGTTTTAAAGCCTTATTATGAGGGTGTCCTAATCTAGCATGCCACAATGCATTTTTACTTAAACCAGAACTAGAAACAGAAGTAAACGAGCAGCTATATCTAGAAACAGGAGTGAGATCTTCAAGTAAATATAGCTCTCCTTTAGTCACTCCCTTTCCAATCATCTTGCTGCTTTTAATATCCTGAAACTTCACATCATTAGGACTGAATATAACATTGCATTGCAAATCAGTAGCACATTTCTTAACAGATAACAAGTTTGATGTAAATTCAGGCATATAAAGGCTTTAGTTTCCTTATCAAATAGTTTAAGACTTCCTATTCCTCTAATAGGAATCTTATCTCCATTAGCAATCAGTACATTTCCATTCATTGGCACAATGTTTTTAATTAAGCTAGTGTCACTTATCATATGATGAGATGCACCTGAATCAATCACTAATGGCTTAATGTCATGAGAACTAGCAATATGCGCAAGGATACTAGATGGTTTGAATGCATGATCATTTCTAGCAAAGTTTGCAGTCCTAGATTGATTTACCATTTCTATCAAGCTCTCATGCATCCTATCAGTTCTAGTTAGATTCTCATAGTTCTCTACCACCCTAGCACCAAAAGAATACCCAAAGATGTTACCATTCTCCTTGAACATCTTAATGAGAGCATCAAGGTCGGATCTCCTTAGATACTCTTGATCATTGTTCCCACGGTTGCTTGATGCTCCAGTGTAGGCTACAAGAGACTTTCCATCACCTGCCTCACGCCCATCTATCTCCTTTCCTTTGCTTGTACCAGCTCCACTTGTTCCATCCGAGACATTAGCCCTTGCCTCACGGTCCTTCATGAACTTAGCCGGCTTGAGGTGAGGATGGAGTATCCAGCATTGGCTCTTCTTGTGGCCATGCTTCTTGCAGTGATCACAACTCCCATTGAACCTCCTCTCCTCAAACTTCCCATGCGCAGCCGCAGCCTTGTTTGCTTGTGGAGCTTCACTACCTTCCTCTTGAGTTGCTTGGCTTGCAAGGGACAGGTCTCCTTTCTTTGCAAACAACCCAATGGAGCCTTGCTCCTTCTGAATCCGCGCACACACATCCTCAAGATCAGGTAGAGTGTCTTCTCTAAGCAGGTGCTGGATGAGACCGTTGTAGGCCGGGTTCAGCGTGAGGAGTAGCCCAAAGACCTTGTCTTGCTCTCTCCTCTTGTTCAGCTCATCAGCATCCGTTGTGCTTGGCCTAAGCATCTCCATCTCGGACCAGAGGCTCCTGAATCTCCCTAGATGCTTGGTGAACTCCATGTCTTCTTGTACAAGGTTGTTGATGGCTTGCTTCACTTCAAACACTCGGCTTAGGTTTGATGTGTTGCCATACACCTTCTTCAACGTATCCCACAGCTCCTTAGCAGACTCACAGTAGCTGTATGCATCCAGATAGCCGGCTCAAGTGACGCATGAAGCACAGACATCACCAGCATGTCCTCTTGATGCCACTTCTCTTCCGCCTTGCTTGCGGCCTCACCATCATCCTCTCCTTGAGTGATGAGTTTTGGAGCTTCTCCGGGGGTGATGTGCTTCCACAACCCCTTGCTTCCCACCGTGGTTCTCACCATCCGAGACCACACCAAGTAGTTGGTTCCCTTGAAGATCACAGCTACCTTCATGTTCATGTTCATCCCACTCTCCATGTTGAATGATGAACTCTCTAAGCTTCAGAAACTTTATCTTGAGTTGAATGACTTGTAGAACCCTTCACAGCCTCGATCTTCAACCCACACAGCTTCAGATGATACACCACAACCAGTCTTGAACTTGAAAAGTACCCAGAAACTCTCAAACACACAAGAACACAAGAGTTTCTTCTTCAAAGCTTCACCTTGAGGCTTCAAAGAATCACACACGACCTCAGGCTCTCACTAACCTGGCTCTGATACCATATCACTTTTAGTGATGTTTAGAGTGATCTGAGTATTTAGGAAGATTAGAAGAGATTTAGAGAAGATTAAAGTATGAAATGAGATTAAGAGTCTAAAGAACTAAAGAGACTAAGAGAGACTCATAACTTGCTTGATCTTATTAATGAGAGTGATTTACACTTATATATGGAGCTTGAGACACTAGGGTTTCGATTACACAAAGGAGAAAGCATGTGAAGTCAAGATACAGCTAAGGGCGCATTTGAATCCTTCCAATGAGAGTCTCCACATGTGTAAGGCATCTTTGAATATGCCTTTACCTTTCCAGCTCTGCCAGACTGTCAGACGCGCTCTTCCTTATCCTCTCAACGTTCGGATCAAGCTCAGCCTTAAGGTAAAGTAACTCTAGCTAGTTTACTCTTACCTGAGCTGAGTACTCCTTAACCGCGCATGATGGTACGGCCTGATCGTGTACCCTTCACCCTATCCGTACAGTCCGTACATGATGCTTCCATCTTCCTCTCTAATGCTTCTCAACTTCCTAAGGTCTCCTCTTCATACCATAAGCTCTCATCTCAACTCAACCATGTGGCTTTCTAATCAGATGATTTTTCCACTTTGTTGAGTTTGCAGTTGAATGCTTCTCTCCAGGATGATCCTACCTACCCACGTCCTTCTCATGAACATGTGACCATGGACTCCAGTTTAACATCCTTCTCTGGTCAGGTGGTCATGTGGTTTGTCCCCATCTCATCCTCCAGTTCTGGATTCTCTTACCCATCACCAGGTCCTGTTATCTCTCTCATAAGTTGTTCTGGTCTGTTATGAACCTGGTAAAGGACGTGTTTTACCTCCTGAATCTCTTCTTCTCTCTGAAATAGTTTTTATCATCCAATCACTTTGTGAGAAGCTTGATTTGGATACATAAAGTGGTGGAGAATCACCAGGAAGTTGAATAAATCTCATAGGAGTTGGGATGAAGAAGTTATCCCACTTTCAAATCAGGTGATTCCAGTTTCCCAGTTTGGGAATAGCACAGCTTCTTCGTCCTTCCAATCAAACCAGGATGAATCTCTTTGTGAGAAGCTTGATTTGGATACATAAAGTGGTGGAGAATCACCAGGAAGTTGAATAAATCTCATAGGAGTTGGGATGAAGAAGTTATCCCACTTTCAAATCAGGTGATTCCAGTTTCCCAGTTTGGGAATAGCACAGCTTCTTCGTCCTTCCAATCAAACCAGGATGAATCTCTTTGTGAGAAGCTTGATTTGGATACATAAAGTGGTGGAGAATCACCAGGAAGTTGAATAAATCTCATAGGAGTTGGGATGAAGAAGTTATCCCTTTTTCAAATCAGGTGATTCAGTTTCCCAGTTTGGGAATAGCACAGCTTCTTCCGTCCTTCCAATCAAACCAGGATGAATCACTTTGTGAGAAGCTTGATTTGGATACATAAAGTGGTGGAGAATCATCAGGAAGTTGAATAAATCTCATAGGAGTTGGGATGAAGAAGTTATCCCACTTTCAAATCAGGTGATTCCAGTTTCCCAGTTTGGGAATAGCACAGCTTCTTCGTCCTTCCAATCAAACCAGGATGAATCTCTTTGTGAGAAGCTTGATTTGGATACATAAAGTGGTGGAGAATCACCAGGAAGTTGAATAAATCTCATAGGAGTTGGGATGAATAAATTATCCCACTTTCAAATCAGGATTAATCTCTTTGTGAGAGCTTGATTTGGATACATAAAGTGTGGAGATCATCAGGCAGTTGAATAAATCATCAGGAATAAATCTCATAGGAGTTGGGATGAAGAAGTTATCCCACTTTCAAATCAGGTGATTCCAGTTTCCCAGTTTGGGAATAGCACAGCTTCTTCGTCCTTCCAATCAAACCAGGATGAATCACTTTGTGAGAAGCTTGATTTGGATACATAAAGTGGTGGAGAATCACCAGGAAGTTGAATGAATCTCATAGGAGTTGGGATGAAGAAGTTATCCCACTTTCAAATCAGGTGATTCCAGTTTCCCAGTTTGGGAATAGCACAGCTTCTGCGTCCTTCCAATCAAACCAGGATGAATCTCTTTGTGAGAAGCTTGATTTGGATACATAAAGTGGTGGAGAATCACCAGGAAGTTGAATAAATCTCATAGGAGTTGGGATGAAGAAGTTATCCCACTTTCAAATCAGGTGATTCCAGTTTCCCAGTTTGGGAATAGCACAGCTTCTTCGTCCTTCCAATCAAACCAGGATGAATCACTTTGTGAGAAGCTTGATTTGGATACATAAAGTGGTGGAGAATCATCAGGAAGTTGAATAAATCTCATAGGAGTTGGGATGAAGAAGTTATCCCACTTTCAAATCAGGTGATTCCAGTTTCCCAGTTTGGGAATAGCACAGCTTCTTCGTCCTTCCAATCAAACCAGGATGAATCACTTTGTGAGAAGCTTGATTTGGATACATAAAGTGGTGGAGAATCACCAGGAAGTTGAATAAATCTCATAGGAGTTGGGATGAAGAAGTTATCCCACTTTCAAATCAGGTGATTCCAGTTTCCCAGTTTGGGAATAGCACAGCTTCTTCGTCCTTCCAATCAAACCAGGATGAATCACTTTGTGAGAAGCTTGATTTGGATACATAAAGTGGTGGAGAATCATCAGGAAGTTGAATAAATCTCATAGGAGTTGGGATGAAGAAGTTATCCCACTTTCAAATCAGGTGATTCCAGTTTCCCAGTTTGGGAATAGCACAGCTTCTTCGTCCTTCCAATCAAACCAGGATGAATCACTTTGTGAGAAGCTTGATTTGGATACATAAAGTGGTGGAGAATCACCAGGAAGTTGAATAAATCTCATAGGAGTTGGGATGAAGAAGTTATCCCACTTTCAAATCAGGTGATTCCAGTTTCCCAGTTTGGGAATAGCACAGCTTCTTCGTCCTTCCAATCAAACCAGGATGAATCACTTTGTGAGAAGCTTGATTTGGATACATAAAGTGGTGGAGAATCATCAGGAAGTTGAATAAATCTCATAGGAGTTGGGATGAAGAAGTTATCCCACTTTCAAATCAGGTGATTCCAGTTTCCCAGTTTGGGAATAGCACAGCTTCTTCGTCCTTCCAATCAAACCAGGATGAATCACTTTGTGAGAAGCTTGATTTGGATACATAAAGTGGTGGAGAATCACCAGGAAGTTGAATAAATCTCATAGGAGTTGGGATGAAGAAGTTATCCCACTTTCAAATCAGGTGATTCCAGTTTCCCAGTTTGGGAATAGCACAGCTTCTTCGTCCTTCCAATCAAACCAGGATGAATCTCTTTGTGAGAAGCTTGATTTGGATACATAAAGTGGTGGAGAATCACCAGGAAGTTGAATAAATCTCATAGGAGTTGGGATGAAGAAGTTATCCCACTTTCAAATCAGGTGATTCCAGTTTCCCAGTTTGGGAATAGCACAGCTTCTTCGTCCTTCCAATCAAACCAGGATGAATCACTTTGTGAGAAGCTTGATTTGGATACATAAAGTGGTGGAGAATCACAGGAAGTTGAATAAATCTCATAGGAGTTGGGATGAAGAAGTTATCCCACTTTCAAATCAGGTGATTCCAGTTTCCCAGTTTGGGAATAACAGCTTCTTCGTCCTTCCAATCAAACCAGGATGAATCTCTTTGTGAGAAGCTTGATTTGGATACATAAAGTGGTGGAGAATCATCAGGAAGTTGAATAAATCTCATAGGAGTTGGGATGAAGAAGTTATCCCACTTTCAAATCAGGTGATTCCAGTTTCCCAGTTTGGGAATAGCACAGCTTCTTCGTCCTTCCAATCAAACCAGGATGAATCCCTTTGTGAGAAGCTTGATTTGGATACATAAAGTGGTGGAGAATCACCAGGAAGTTGAATAAATCTCATAGGAGTTGGGATGAAGAAGTTATCCCACTTTCAAATCAGGTGATTCCAGTTTCCCAGTTTGGGAATAGCACAGCTTCTTCTTCCTTCCCTATCAACCAGGATGAATCACTTTGTGAGAAGCTTGATTTGGATACATAAAGTGGTGGAGAATCATCAGGAAGTTGAATAAATCTCATAGGAGTTGGGATGAAGAAGTTATCCCACTTTCAAATCAGGTGATTCCAGTTTCCCAGTTTGGGAATAGCAAGCTTCTTCTTCTTCGTCCTTCCAATCAAACCAGGATGAATCACTTTGTGAGAAGCTTGATTTGGATACATAAAGTGGTGGAGAATCACCAGGAAGTTGAATAAATCTCATAGGAGTTGGGATGAAGAAGTTATCCCACTTTCAAATCAGGTGATTCCAGTTTCCCAGTTTGGGAATAGCACAGCTTCTTCGTCCTTCCAATCAAACCAGGATGAATCTCTTTGTGAGAAGCTTGATTTGGATACATAAAGTGGTGGAGAATCACCAGGAAGTTGAATAAATCTCATAGGAGTTGGGATGAAGAAGTTATCCCACTTTCAAATCAGGTGATTCCAGTTTCCCAGTTTGGGAATAGCACAGCTTCTTCGTCCTTCCAATCAAACCAGGATGAATCACTTTGTGAGAAGCTTGATTTGGATACATAAAGTGGTGGAGAATCACAGGAAGTTGAATAAATCTCATAGGAGTTGGGATGAAGTTATCCCACTTTCAAATCAGGTGATTCCAGTTTCCCAGTTTGGGAATAGCACAGCTTCTTCGTCCTTCCAATCAAACCAGGATGAATCACTTTGTGAGAAGCTTGATTTGGATACATAAAGTGGTGGAGAATCACCAGGAAGTTGAATAAATCTCATAGGAGTTGGGATGAAGAAGTTATCCCACTTTCAAATCAGGTGATTCCAGTTTCCCAGTTTGGGAATAGCACACAGCTTCTTCGTCCTTCCAATCAAACCAGGATGAATCACTTTGTGAGAAGCTTGATTTGGATACATAAAGTGGTGGAGAATCATCAGGAAGTTGAATAAATCTCATAGGAGTTGGGATGAAGAAGTTATCCCACTTTCAAATCAGGTGATTCCAGTTTCCCAGTTTGGGAATAGCACAGCTTCTTCGTCCTTCCAATCAAACCAGGATGAATCACTTTGTGAGAAGCTTGATTTGGATACATAAAGTGGTGGAGAATCACCAGGAAGTTGAATAAATCTCATAGGAGTTGGGATGAAGAAGTTATCCCACTTTCAATCAGGTGATTCCAGTTTCCCAGTTTGGAATAGCACAGCTTCTTCGTCCTTCCAATCAAACCAGGATGAATCACTTTGTGAGAAGCTTGATTTGGATACATAAAGTGGTGGAGAATCACCAGGAAGTTGAATAAATCTCATAGGAGTTGGGATGAAGAAGTTATCCCACTTTCAAATCAGGTGATTCCAGTTTCCCAGTTTGGGAATAGCACAGCTTCTTCTTCGTCCTTCCAATCAAACCAGGATGAATCACTTTGTGAGAAGCTTGATTTGGATACATAAAGTGGTGGAGAATCACCAGGAAGTTGAATAAATCTCATAGGAGTTGGGATGAAGAAGTTATCCCACTTTCAAATCAGGTGATTCCAGTTTCCCAGTTTGGGAATAGCACAGCTTCTTCGTCCTTCCAATCAAACCAGGATGAATCACTTTGTGAGAAGCTTGATTTGGATACATAAAGTGGTGGAGAATCACCAGGAAGTTGAATAAATCTCATAGGAGTTGGGATGAAGAAGTTATCCCACTTTCAAATCAGGTGATTCCAGTTTCCCAGTTTGGGAATAGCACAGCTTCTTCGTCCTTCCAATCAAACCAGGATGAATCACTTTGTGAGAAGCTTGATTTGGATACATAAAGTGGTGGAGAATCACCAGGAAGTTGAATAAATCTCATAGGAGTTGGGATGAAGAAGTTATCCCACTTTCAAATCAGGTGATTCCAGTTTCCCAGTTTGGGAATAGCACAGCTTCTTCGTCCTTCCAATCAAACCAGGATGAATCACTTTGTGAGAAGCTTGATTTGGATACATAAAGTGGTGGAGAATCACCAGGAAGTTGAATAAATCTCATAGGAGTTGGGATGAAGAAGTTATCCCACTTTCAAATCAGGTGATTCCAGTTTCCCAGTTTGGGAATAGCACAGCTTCTTCGTCCTTCCAATCAAACCAGGATGAATCTTTGTGAGAAGCTTGATTTGGATACATAAAGTGGTGGAGAATCACAGGAAGTTGAATAAATCTCATAGGAGTTGGGATGAAGAAGTTATCCCACTTTCAAATCAGGTGATTCCAGTTTCCCAGTTTGGGAATAGCACAGCTTCTTCGTCCTTCCAATCAAACCAGGATGAATCACTTTGTGAGAAGCTTGATTTGGATACATAAAGTGGTGGAGAATCACCAGGAAGTTGAATAAATCTCATAGGAGTTGGGATGAAGAAGTTATCCCACTTTCAAATCAGGTGATTCCAGTTTCCCAGTTTGGGAATAGCACAGCTTCTTCGTCCTTCCAATCAACCAGGATGAATCACTTTGTGAGAAGCTTGATTTGGATACATAAAGTGGTGGAGAATCATCAGGAAGTTGAATAAATCTCATAGGAGTTGGGATGAAGAAGTTATCCCACTTTCAAATCAGGTGATTCCAGTTTCCCAGTTTGGGAATAGCACAGCTTCTTCGTCCTTCCAATCAAACCAGGATGAATCACTTTGTGAGAAGCTTGATTTGGATACATAAAGTGGTGGAGAATCACCAGGAAGTTGAATAAATCTCATAGGAGTTGGGATGAAGAAGTTATCCCACTTTCAAATCAGGTGATTCCAGTTTCCCAGTTTGGGAATAGCACAGCTTCTTCGTCCTTCCAATCAAACCAGGATGAATCACTTTGTGAGAAGCTTGATTTGGATACATAAAGTGGTGGAGAATCACCAGGAAGTTGAATAAATCTCATAGGAGTTGGGATGAAGAAGTTATCCCACTTTCAAATCAGGTGATTCCAGTTTCCCAGTTTGGGAATAGCACAGCTTCTTCGTCCTTCCAATCAAACCAGGATGAGATTAAAGAGATCTTTAGATAACTAATAATGTAAGTGAGAGTTTAGGTGAGTTAGAAAATTATAAAGAATAAGTAACTTAGAAACGTTTAGAGTCTAAGAGAAGACCATAGTGTCTAAGAGATTAGAGAGACTCAAACTGCATAATCTTTATTAGTGTTGATGGTTACAATATATAGGAGAGCTACTAGGTTTACAAATCGCAAGGGTTGGATAAGCATGTGAAGTCAAGGTAAAGGATTCAAATTAGCCACTAAGAGGCATCACCACGCTTATGGCATCTTGGACTAAAGTTGCTTTAGCTTTCCAGCCTGTCCCAGCCTGGCAATGCGCGTCCCTTATCCCTTAAACGGTCTGATCCTTCTCCACTTGAGTAACCTTTCCATAGTTACCGTTTCACTTGTGCAAGTAAGTTTAGGTGAGGCTTGGATGGTACGGACTGTACGGCTGTACGGCCTTGTACGGACGTCCGTACCATGCTCTCCCTAAACTCCCTAAGCTTCCTCATCTCCTTTCCTCTTCAACTCCTTAGCTCTTCATACATATACTCAGCTCAACTCAACACTCCCCCTCAAGCTTAGCTTTGTGAAAGCCTAAGCTTGGACAGCCACAAGATCTTCCTCATTAAAAACCTCACCAAAGAAAACCCATGGGATAAAACTTTGATGAGGGAAAAAGAGTAAAGACCTTGCAGCTAAGGGGACTAGCTCCTTCTCTTCCCAAGATCAATGAGGCCCAACCTGATGTGAATGGACTCCATTGTCTTCTGTCTTGCAGCCTTGGTGAAACACATCCGCTAACTGATCTTCACTCCTTGTGTAGCATGGCAAGATGACTCCTAGGTGATCATCTGCCTCACCTTGTGACAATCAACTTCAATGTGCTTGGTTCTCTCATGGAACACCGAGTTGGAGGCAATGTGAATGGCGGCTTGGTTGTCACAATGCATGGTCATTGGCGTGGCTTGATCAATCTCCAAATGCTTCAAGATGCCTTTGATCCATACTAACTCGTTGGTGAGCTTCAGCATGGCTCTATACTCAGCTTCTGCACTTGAGCAAGACACCACCTTCTGCTTCTTACTCTTCCAAGTCACCAAGTTGCCTCCAATGAATGTGCAATAGCCTGTGGTTGATCTCCTGTCTGCTCTATCACCAGCCCAATCCGCATCACAGTATCCCACCACTTCAGTGCTTCCATTGCAGCCCATCCATACTCCTTGATCAGGTGAGCCGTTGAGATACATCAAGATCCTCTCCACCATGTGCCAGTGATGTTCCTTAGGCACTTGCATGTGTTGACTCACCTGATTCACAGCAAAACAAATGTCAGGTCTAGTTATAGTAAGATAAATCAATTTGCCAACTAGTTTTCTATAGAGTTTAGGATCCTGATAAGGTTTGCTGTCTTCAATCTCCCCCTCTCGTGGAACTTTGTAGCCATCCTCCATAGGCATCCTTGCTGTCTTGCCCCCATAAGCCCCTGCACCTTTCAAGAGATCAAGTGTATACTTCCTTTGGGACATGAATAAACCTTCCTTGGATCTACATATCTCAATCCAAGAAAGTATTTCATTTCTCCCAAGTCTTTAATCTCAAACATGGATTTAAGAAACTCCTTGGTTGCTATGATACCTTCCTTATCACTTCCTGTGATAATGATATCATCAACATACACAAGGAGTGCAATCATACCTGAGGGAGTTGTGAGTGTGAAGAGGTGTGATCTAGTTCAGACTTCTTGAAGCCTCGGCCATTCAGAGTAGTGCTCAGCTTGTTGTACCAAGCTCTTGGTGATTGCTTCAGCCCATAGATAGCCTTCTTCAGTCTCAACACATTCCCTTCTTCACTAAGTGTTCCAAGCCTGGTGGGGGATGCATATATACTTCATCCTCAAGTTCCCCTTGTAGGAATGCATTCTTCACATCCATTTGCCATAAGCCCCATCCAAGGTTCACAGCCAAGCTTAATACAATCGGATTGTATGCAACTTAGCTACTGGTGCAAAGTCTCAACATAATCCTCTCCATAGGTTTGAGTGAAAGCCTCTTGCAACAGTCTTGACTTCTTCCTCTCAATCTTTCCATCCGCTTTGTACTTGATTGTGAAGATCCATCTACTAGTCACAGCCTTCTTCCCTTTTGGTAACTCACTCTCATACCATGTATCATTCTTGATCATAGCTCCTGCCTCATCTCCTACTGACTCTTTCCATTCTTTATCCTTCATTGCCTCTTCATAGCTTCTTGGGATGTGATTCTCATCCAAGTTTACCATGAAGCGCAATGTGCTTCTGGATATTGAGCAAAGGAGCACACGGCTTGAGAAGGATGCTCCACAGCTTGGGCATTGTAGTACACTCTCGTGTTTACCCAACTGGAAGGATCCTTCCTTATCCTTGTACTCCTTCTTAGTGGCTGCACAACCGGTTCTTCTTCCTGTTGTTCTTCTACCACTTCATCTTGAGAAGGTGTTTGTATCACACCATGATCATGCCCATGACCATCAGAGCCTATGCTCTCTTCTCCTTCATCTTGTTAGTCCTCTTGCGTAGGCTCCCTCCTCATGTGTCTCTCTCTCCCCCTCATGATCAAGGTGGGATGGTGAACCAACTTCAGGAGGTGTTGTTGCGTGATCTCTTGGATCCTGGGATGTACTGATTCCAAGACCTTCAAGGATGATCCGCAAGGTGGTGGCCTTGTCTGATGTTAAGTCCTTCAGTCTTCTTGGTTCTTTTCTTCATAGTATCCTCTATCTTCCAAGAACTTCACATCTCTAGATACAAGAACTCTCCTTGCTATAGGTCATAGCATTTGTATCCTTTCTGTGTAGCTGAGTATCCTATGAACACAGCCTTAGTACTTCTTGCTTCTAGCTTGTTGATCATCTCTCCTGGTTTGAGCACAAAGCATAGACATCCAAAGACTCGCAAGTAATCAAGCACTGGTTTGTACCTGTTCAGAACTTCAAATGGAGCCTTCTCATTCAGAACCTTGGTTGGAGTTCTGTTGATCAAGTAACAAGCAGTGGCAACCGCATCACTCCAAAATCTCTTTGGAACATTACTCTGAAACATCAGAGACCTTGCCACTTCCATGAGGTGCCTATTCTTCCTCTCAGCCACTCCATTTTGCTGTGGAGTATACGGACAGCTTGTTTGATGTAGGATCCCATGTTGTGATAAGTGTTCCTTGAATGCATGACTTGTGTACTCTCCTCCATTATCTGATCTCAAAATTTTAATCTTAGCATGATAATGGTTAGTTACATAAGTTTGAAAGTTCCTAAATGCATCAAGTACCCTATCTTTGGTCTGAATTAAGGTTAACCAGGTGTATTTGGATTTTTCATCAATGAATGTGACAAAGTACTTATAACTATCTCTAGATAAGCAAGGGGCAGTCCACACATCAGAATGAATTAATCAAAGCAGTTATCATAGATAGTAGTAGACTTTTGAAACACAGTTCTACAATGCTTGCCTAAAATACAAGCTTCACAATCTTTGTTCTCAAACACAACACCTGGTACCATTAAGTTCAAAGCTTTAACATGAGGGTGTCCTACTCTAGCATGCCACAATGCATTTTTATTCAACAAAGAAGCAGAAGTAAATGAGCAACTATAATCAGGAACAGAAGTGAGTTCTTCAAGCATATAGAGATCTCCCTTAGTCACCCCTTTCCCAATCAATCTGCTGCTCTCAATATCCTGAAACTTCACATCATTAGGACTAAAGATAACATTGCATTGTAAATCATTAGTACATTTCTTCACAGATAATAGGTTTGATGTGAATTCAGGCATGTAAAAAGCTCTAGATTCTTTGTTAAACAACTTAAGCTTTCCTATTCCTCTAATAGGTATCTTATCCCCATTTGCTATCATCACATGCCCATGTGTAGGTTCTATATCCTTAATCAAGTTCTCATCACTTATCATATGATGTGATGCACCAGAATCAACAATCAATGGTTTACCTACTCGTTTAGCATTATGACATAGATTACTAAGTAATGGATGCATCCTATCAGTTCTAGCAATGTGGGCATTTCTATACTCATTCCTAGTTTCTAACCGTTCTACTAGTTCTCTAATCAAGTGATCATCCTTATATGCAATCATAGAAGCTCCAAAGGAATAACCATAAGTGTTACCGTTTTCCTTTAGCATTTTGAAGAGTGCATCAAGGTCTGATCTCTTGATGTAGTCATCATTGCTGCGTGAGCTTGAGGCGCCTGTGTAAGCCACAAGAGACTTCCCATTCCCATCATTGCCTCCAAGCCCATCCACTTCACTCATCTTGCTGGTGCCAGCTCCACTTGAACCTTCAGTCACATTTGCCCTTCCCTCACGCTCCTTCATGAACTTGGCCGGCTTGAGGTGTGGGTGAAGTATCCAGCATTGGCTCTTCTTATGACCATGCTTCTTGCAATGATCACAGTTGCCATTGAACTTCCTGTCCTCATACTTCCCGTGAGATGCCTTGTTTGCTTGTGGAGCCTCGGTTGAGTCCTCATGAGCTGCTTGATTGGCAAGAGAGAGCTCCCCCTTTCCTCCAAACAACCCATAGATCCCTGCTCCCTTTGGATTTGCGCACACACCTCCTCAAGGTCCGGAAGCTTGTCTGACCTCAACATGTGCTGAATGAGTTGAGTGTAGGCCGGGTTCAGTGTGAGAAGCAACCCAAAGACCTGTCTTGCTCGCGCCTCTCATTCAGCTGATCTGGATCAGTTGTGCTCGCCTCAGCATCTCCACTCTGGACCATAAGGACCTGAACCTCCCCAAGTGCTTAGTGAACTCCATGTCCTCA